>NC_141619.1:27615389-27766778 GCF_047967505.1 Dipteris shenzhenensis | reverse complement strand
CATATCAAGGCTGTATTTCAGCACATCAGGGCATTTCAACCCATCATGCTATAACATAACACTATCATGGTCATACATCCGGCATATACGAGTATAGAACTCATATGCATGGCAGTCTACACCCTGTACACCATCCAGTACCTGCAAGTAGACTGACTTGGAGAGTGATGACTGAATGATAAACATCAGTGCGGCATCCACCAATGCAAATGCATCGAAATGGCATTTACGGCATCACCAATGCATCACCTCAAGTGTGCAATCCTTTGGCAACAAAATCAAGTATTCACCACTTGCCCAATGTGCCAAAGTGACTTGCCAAAATGCAAATAATGCCCTTGGACTAAAGTGAGATCCCAATCACTTTTTGTAATGTACTATTGTGCAAGAGAAATCACATCCACTTTGGGCAGGATAACACGCTGTCCTTGTTTTTGAATAGTGATATCTTTTCACCAAAAGATCGGATGCCAAAGCTGTAAACAGTAAAGTTGTAGCTTGTAAAAAGATCTACAACTTGTCAGTTGAGCTCAAGAGCCAAATCCTTGTGGATTCTCAGATATTCTCACCTGAAAAATAGCTTCCTGCACATTGGTCACAAATAGACAGTAGACTGCAACTTTTTGTTGTTTTGCAGAGGCTGTGACTCCTGCAGCTTATACCAGATCAACTTGCTTCCAAAATCAAAGTTGTAGTATGTTATATGAACTACAACTTTCCAGTTCGGCACAAAGTGCAATTCTGCACCAGGAAAGAGATATTCAGTCCTGAAAATGACTGTTTTATCATAAAAAACAGCAACATCAGCAATTGTAATGTCCTGACCAATGGCAAACACAATGCCATAAAATGAGCCCCGAATACGGTAACAAATCAGCCCCAAAATGCTGACAAACCAGCCCTGAAACAGCTCTAAACAATGCTAATCTGACAGGATCTCAATACATCACCGTACCACCGTATGTATCCAACATAGGCAAATAACCATGCATCCAACGAACTATCAATGCATCTCAACCAGGCATGTACCACTGTCAAAGCATGTGTGAACTTTCAAGCATCTGATCAAGGGCCTCCGTGTAGGGTGACAACTACAGCCTCTGATGGCCAGCTCCTTACTGCTCTGCCATACAAGCGACTCCTACAAGCACTCCACATAGAACTGCAATCTCTACGATCTTGCTCACCCAAGCCTGTTTCCTGCCATCCTCTCAAGGGCACCTCTAGTGTCCACGGCTCCATCAGCCCTTGCCTCAGACTTCAAATCTATTTGAGGTGCAGGTCGTGGGATAAGCCACTTGCTATTGCTAGTCCTAACACCCTTGCACTGCATCAGGCTCAAAACAAATTACAAATCGATCATGGTAGTGTCAATCTCCACCTTGAAGATGATTTGTAACTAACCCTCGTAGATGATAAGCCTTCAGCCGTGTAGGATAAATCGAATCCCATAGCAAGCAGCGTTGAGGGACAATCTCATTCTGACGCAGCTCCTAGCGATGATTTGTTGCTGCAATCTGTCGAGGATGTTGAGCGGCAACTTATGGCAGCATCCTTTCTTTGCAACAAATGTCCCCTTTCTTTCGTAGGCAATAATTCTTGTAGTAGCAATCTTCGAAGTAGCTTTTTTCTTCCATGGATAGCTCAGCAATTCGTCAATTCGTGACGGAATTGAGCAGTGATGGATTTCACAGACGTTTGCATGTTAGTGGAAGTGAAGACCCAGGTAAGCACGGTCATCATGATCAAGAGCACAACTAGCAATCCCGTCAATGCCAATCTGGAGGTGTAGCCCACAGCCAACAATCTGGCAGATCGGACTAATTTGCTGATCTATTGTTTTGATCTACCATCGTAGAGGTAGCTCAAGGTTCTTGCAAGAGCTCTCTATCAGACCTTCCCCTTCTTGTTATGAGCTACCAAGCCCAAGCTTGCTTCAACTTCTTGTAAGAGCTCTCTATCAGATCGTCCGCTTCTTCGCCTTCACTGCAGTTCCAATTCGATGGATGAAGCTCCCACCGGGCTGCTCCTCTCTAACCTTGCTGGCCACACTCACCAAGCTCTCACCATGCTCTCACCAAGCTCTCCTTGGCTCTGATACTAGTTGAGGGGGAAGAAGGAGCACTCAGGAAGGGATAAAAGACACCGTATATGGTGGAGCAAAAGCTACTCCAACTTATTCCTCTATCATATATATATGAGTATACATGGGCACTGTACAAGTGGGTGGGCACACTGCCCTTTACCCCAACAAGTGAGGGGGCAACCTTGCTAAACTGAGCAAGACAAGAAAAGGGGTGCCCCCCAACAATCACTTGGCTAGACCTCCTAGGATAAAGGGCTGAGAACCCTTTGATCCATCTCTGCAAGAATTCTAGTGTTTGCATGGTGCCCTCAAAAAGGACCACTCCACTCTATCATATGCCTTCTCAAAATTCAAGTGAAGAATGGCATAAGGCTATGACTCCTCCCTAGCCCAACCACTACCTCCCAAAACATAAAGATGCTGTCCAAGATATTGCATTCCTAAACAAAACATGTGTACATATCGTGAATGATGTCCAGTAGGTGGGGTCTCAATTGTAAGCTCAAGACCTTGGCCAAGATCTTGTAAATTGTGTTCAGTAAGGTAACTAGTCTTCTCCACTACCTAATATACGATGTATCTCCACCCTTTGGAATCAAGAAAATCTAGCCTCGACTCAAGGACTATAGGGTGGAGCTTGAATCAAAAATCTCCCTGGTAAGCCAAACAACACGGAGTGCGTATGTGCTCCCAAACACAACATAGGAAGATAGGGGTCAATCCATCCTCTCTTGGGAGCTTTCAAGAAGGGAGTGCTTTGAGGGCTCCCAGAGCTCATCATTTGTGAATGGAACCTCTAGTAGCTGCTCCTCCTGTTAGATTGGTAACCTCATCCTTGTGAGGACAATTGCCTAAGAGTATAGAAAATGGCCTAGAGGCTTTCCTACAAAAAAGGAAGAGGAAGGGAGTGATGAGGGGGAAGAGGGAGCACTCAGGAAGGGATATGAGACACCGTATATGGTGTAGCAAAAGCTACTCCAGCTTATTCCTCTATCATATATATATGAATATACATGGGCACTGTACAAGTGGGTGGGCACACTGCTCTTTACCCCAACAACCTCCCACTTAAAGGTAGTGTGCCTTTAAGGGAGTATAGTACACATATAATACAATCAGCCATAGGTTGAAAAACAAGATGACCAGACCATCATCCTATGCCCATCGCCACTTTTCAATATGCAAAGTGCATAGAGGATAAGCTGCTAGCAGACATCAGGTTTGCAGGATAGAAAATGACAAGCTGTAGATGCCTGTCAACCAAGGTCTCATGCCAGATCTCACTGGGAGAGTGAACTCTCACCACCACATGCTCCTGTGTTAAGTCCATAGCACCCAAACTGTCATTGTGCAAAGAAAATGTCTCTGTACCACCTGTGACCATAAGCACATGCCCTACAATAGACCTCTGCTGGTCTACCCAACCTGCATCACCTGCATGCTACTCCTGGAAGCATAAGGACCTGATGTCCACAACCGCTTCCCTACTACCAAAATCTGCCATAATCATGCTACCAACTCCCACTGCAATGGAAGCAAGAACCGGAAGTGTAGCCCCAATGGCAAACATGTGAGAACCAAGTCTCAACACAGTCTGGATGCATGAAGTACTATGGCTGCCATATCAACCATAACTTGTTGCTCAACTGATCTCTGTGATCGTCAAACTTGCTGTGTTTCAAGTATGGAGCCAATACAGGCAATGGAGTACTCAGTAACTTCCCCCTCTCCATACTGAAACAACCAAGTATCTAACAAACATCATCAAGACCATGCCGCTCCCACTGCAAAGCATCTCTGTCCATAAGGAACCATATGGCAAGTAACCTCAAAAGGATAGCAACCTCCTGAATACTAAGACCATAACCTGTCTCACTGCGCATCACATCCTGAGCTCTCATAATGGTATCAAACCTATGAAGCCAAGCTCGAGGGGATTGCTTCTGCCATGGAGGCACTTATGAAGCAAACATGTCAATGATTCCTGCCCATGCGCAATATGACCCGAGTCCATAACTACAGAAACCACATCTGTCCTGGCATAACCAGCCAATGGATCATATCGGGCATCATTAGCCAAGCTATCCTCCTCACCATGCATAGCCTCATCCTCATCTGCAAGAGGCACTCCACATCTTGGGAGTAAACTGTAATTGTCCATAGAAGATGCATCAACAATCTCCATAGAAGTATAAACCTGTGGAATACTCGAGACATCTGACCGTCTCTGACCAAAATCAGGAAGTAATCGTGGCTGTCCCAACTTTATAACCTGCTAACTGTGGGAAAAACCTCCCACTCCGAGGGATATGGGCTGCCCCTGCAAAGAATTTGGAGGTATCAGTGCACTTACACCCTCCTGCAACACCACTCTCCTGCTATCCATAGTCCTGGGCTATCTAAACATAGCATCCTCTCTGAAATAGACATTATGGCTACGTATCAACTCTCCAGTTAAAGAATCCCATAACCTGTTGTCCCTACTGGACTCACTGTATCCAAGGAAGATATACCTCCTCGATCGGGAACCATGAGCATAAGCCTCGCAGCCAAACACACGTAAATGCTCATAACATGGTGCCCTGCTTGTCAAGAAGTCAAATGGCATTCTACCATTCAGAGATCTCCTGGGTGACCTGTTAAGCAAGTATGAAGCTGTCTTACATGCCTCAACCCAATAGCATTCGGTAAGACCTTCATATCGTAGCATGCTACAAATCCTGTCCAATAGAATCCGATTTATGCCTTCTGCCAAGGCATCGTGAGCAGAAAGATGAGAAGTGGTCAACACCCTCCTAATACCAAATGTATCACATAGATGCTGAAATCTAGGAGAGGTAAACTCTGCATCACCATCAGTCATCAAGCTCAATAGCTTCTTTCTTGACTGATTTTCAGCATGACCCAAGAAGCACTGAAATGTATAATATACATCATGCTTTTGATGAATCGGATATACCCATATGTACTTTGTAGCAGCATCAATAAATGTCACAAAGTAAGAGGCGCCACCCAGTGAAACAGTAGGCATAGGCCCACAAACTGCACTATGAACCAACTGCAATGGCTCAACATACCTCTCACTGACTGTCTTCCTCACGAAAGAGGTTCCTAACTGCTGACCATCATCACTATCATGACATAAAATTTGAGAGACATCCATAACAGGAATGTATCTCAATGTTGTAAGGGCTTCCATACTTGCAGTAGACATATGTCCAAGTCTGACATACCATAAACTAACTGATGGCTGCTTACTAATAATAAGCATCTTATCATGGACACCTGATACATGCAATGCATAAGAGAATCCAACCCGTGATCTCCTAGCCATAACGAGATTGCCTCTAGCAATCTTCCATGCATGATCACCCAAAGAGACATGATAACCTGCCTCAACCAACTGTCCAGTACTGATCTTGCTCGTAGCAAGTCCTGGTATATGTCTAACCCTCTGTAGAACAAGAATAGAGCCACTAGGCATAACAAGGTGGATATCCCCATAACCATAGACATCCATAGAATGATCAATGCCCATCAAACCACTCTCCATCATGCATTCCTGATATGCACTGAACCATGACCTATGAGGGGTCATATGACATGAAGCACATGGATCTAGCATCCAGTCACCGAGAATGGGTACATCAGTGGCCAAGAAGGAGGTGTCAGACATAGACAAAAGAATGCCTTCATCACTGCTACTGTCAGTGGAAACCCTGGCATCCACGCCTTGAAGCTCAACATGCTTCTTCTCCTTCTTCCTGTCATTCTTAACCTTGCTCTTCTTCTTGCATTTTCTTAGCCATTTCCAGCAATACTTTTTCATGTGGCCATACTTTCCACAATAAAAACATCTAACACAAGTTCGAGAGCTAGACTTTCTCTTGGAATTCCCCCTTGAACATGACCTGTTTCTATCAATTGATCTACCTTTGGAGTGCATATCAAGGCTGTATTTCAGCACATCAGGGCATTTCAACCCATCATGCTATAACATAACACTATCATGGTCATACATCCGGCATATACGAGTATAGAACTCATATGCATGGCAGTCTACACCCTGTACACCATCCAGTACCTGCAAGTAGACTGACTTTGAGAGTGATGACTGAATGATAAACATCAGTGCGGCATCCACCAATGCAAATCCATAATGCATCGAAATGGCATTTACGGCATCACCAATGCATCACCTCAAGTGTGCAATCCTTTGGCAACAAAATCAAGCATTCACCACTTGCCCAATGTGCCAAAGTGACTTGCCAAAATGCCAATAATGCCCTTGGACTAAAGTGAGATCCCAATCACTTTTTGTAATGTACTATTGTGCAAGAGAAATCACATCCACTTTGGGCAGGATAACACGCTGTCCTTGTTTTTGAATAGTGATATCTTTTCACCAAAAGATCGGATGCCAAAGCTGTAAACAGTAAAGTTGTAGCTTGTAAAAAGATCTACAACTTGTTAGTTGAGCTCAAGAGCCAAATCCTTATGGATTCTCAGATATTCTCACCTGAAAAATAGCTTCCTGCACATTGGTCACAAATAGACAGTAGACTGCAACTTTTTGTTGTTTTGCAGAGGCTATGACTCCTGCAGCTTATACCGGATCAACTTGCTTCCAAAATCAAAGTTGTAGTATGTTCTATGAACTACAACTTTCCAGTTCGGCACAAAGTGCATTTCTGCACCAGGAAAGAGATATTCAATCCTGAAAATGACTGTTTTATCATAAAAAACAGCAACATCAGCAATTGTAATGTCCTGACCAATGGCAAACACAATGCCATAAAATGAGCCCTGAATACGGTAACAAATCAGCCCCAAAATGCTGACAAACCAGCCCTGAAACAGCTCCAAACAATGCTAATCTGACAGGATCTCAATACATCACCGTACCACCGTATGTATCCAACATAGGCAAATAACCATGCATCCAACGAACTGTCAATGCATCTCAACCAGGCATGTACCACTGTCAAAGCATGTGTGAACTTTCAAGCATCTGATCAAGGGCCTCCGTGTAGGGTGACAACTACAGCCTCTGATGGCCAGCTCCTTACTGCTCTGCCATACAAGCGACTCCTACAAGCACTCCACATAGAACTGCAATCTCTATGACCTTGCTCACCCAAGCCTGTTTCCTGCCATCCTCTCAAGGGCACCTCTAGTGTCCACGGCTCCATCAGCCCTTGCCTCAGACTTCAAATCTATTTGAGGTGCAGGTCGTGGGATAAGCCACTTGCTATTGCTAGTCCTAACACCCTTGCACTGCATCAGGCTCAAAACAAATTACAAATCGATCATGGTAGTGTCAATCTCCACCTTGAAGATGATTTGTAACTAACCCTCGTAGATGATAAGCCTTCAGCCGTGTAGGATAAATCGAATCCCATAGCAGGCAGCGTTGAGGGACAATCTCATTCTGACGCAGCTCCTAGCGATGATTTGTTGCTGCAATCTGTCGAGGATGTTGAGCGGCAACTTATAGCAGCATCCTTTCTTTGCAACAAATGTCCCCTTTCTTTCGTAGGCAGCAATTCTTGTAGTAGCAATCTTTGAAGTAGCTTTTTTCTTCCATGGATAGCTGAGCAATTCGTCAATTCGTGACGGAATTGAGCAGTGATGGATTTCACAGACGTTTGCACGTTAGTGGAAGTGAAGACCCAGGTAAGCACGGTCATCACGATCAAGAGCACAACTAGCAATCCCGTCAATGCCAATCTGGAGGTGTAGCCCACAGCCAACAATCTGGCAGATCGGACTAATTTGTTGATCTATTGTTTTGATCTACCATCGCAGAGGCAGCTCAAGGTTCTTGCAAGAGCTCTCTATCAGACCTTCCCCTTCTTCTTATGAGCTACCAAGCCCAAGCTTGCTTCAACTTCTTGTAAGAGCTCTCTATCAGATCGTCCGCTTCTTCACCTTCACTGCAGTTCCAATTCGATGGATGAAGCTCCCACCGGGCTGCTCCTCCCTAACCTTGCTGGCCACACTCACTAAGCTCTCACCATGCTCTCACCAAGCTCTCCTTGGCTCTGATACTAGTTGAGGGGGAAGAAGGAGCAGTCAGGAAGGGATAAAAGACACCGTATATGGTGGAGCAAAAGCTACTCCAACTTATTCCTCTATCATATATATATGAGTATACATGGGCACTTTACAAGTGGGTGGGCACACTGCCCTTTACCCCAACAAGTGAGGGGGCAACCTTGCTGAACTGAGCAAGACAAGAAAAGGGGTGCCCCCCAACAATCACTTGGCTAGACCTCCTAGGATAAAGGGCTGAGAACCCTTTGATCCATCTCTGCAAGAATTCTAGTGTTTGCATGGTGCTTTGCATGGTGCCCTCAAAAAGGACCACTCCACTCTATCATATGCCTTCTCAAAATTCAAGTGAAGAATGGTATAAGGCTATGACTCCTCCCTAGCCCAATCCACTACCTCCCAAAACATAAAGGTGCTGTCCAAGTTATTGGATTCCAAAACGAAACATGTCTACATATCGTGAATGATGTCCAGTAGGTGGGGTCTCAATTGTAAGCTCAAGACCTTGGCCAAGATCTTGTAAATTGTGTTCAGTAAGGTAACTAGTCTTCTCCACTACCTAATATACGATGTATCTCCACCCTTTGGAATCAAGAAAATCTAGCCTCGACTCAAGGACTATAGGGTGGAGCTTGAATAAAAAATCTCCCTGGTAAGCCAAACAACACGGAGTGCGTATGCGCTCCCAAACACAACATAGGAAGATAGGGGTCAATCCATCCTTTCTTGGGAGCTTTCAAGAAGGGAGTGCTTTGAGGGCTCCCAGAGCTCATCATTTGTGAATGGAACCTCTAGTTAACTACTCAAGCTTTGTGAGACAACTACCAAAACTTGCACCCAAACTACCTCTTGAGCTATTAGAGTTGCCCGTGGCTCATCCTATGACTAAAAACATTGGCAATAGAAAACTGTGGTCAGCTCAAGGATCTCCTGAGGGTCCACGTGCATCTTTCCCTACTCATCTTGTATTCTTTGAAGCTGAGTCCTAGTTGACCATGGACCAATGGTCTAGAAGAACTGTCTGGTCATTCTATCCCCCTGTTGTACCCACTTGGCCTTGGAGAAGTGGTATGGGAACTCATCCCTATGAATCTCAGTGGTCTGCAAGTCAAGCTGCACATTCTCATACCTATCTCTGAGCCACTGGTACTTGGATTCTTCTCTCTAAGTCTCTCGATGGAGGATAGATCACGTTGCAGTGCTCTAGTGGTAGAGACCAAGGCTCACCTATGGCTAGAAACCTTTTCCTAAGGATCATACTTCAGTGACTTCAATGGGGGTTTGGAGGAAGAGTACTCTGTGTCTGTGCACATGCATACCAAGGTGATGATTGGATCAAGACCAACCTTCCATGCCCACTATAGCATGAAGTAAGTATCTACCCTAAACATCTCAGTGCATCGTTGTAGCAGAAGCCATTAATGTGATCTTGTTAGCATTACTTGGATTGGCAGGTGAAGCACTTCTACTACCAAATTGGGGCCCGCCCTTTGTGGGGCAAAGCTGAGGTGAAAATGAGTAGAAGCCCCATGTTTGAACCATAGATTCACCCCATACATCCCATACAAATCTGTGGGGCAAAACTGAGGTGAAAATGAGTAGAAGCCCCATGTTTGAACCATAGATTCACCCAATACATCCCATCCATCATCCGATACCGGCTATCGTCACCATGGCATGGAACATCATTGGTGTCCACCTCTCCAAACCTATGGAGTCAAACTGATGAATCAAAAATGATGTGTGGGGGAGCCAATGATTCTCATCGAGCCCCATTTTGTGGTTGCAATATCAAGACTGTCAACTCTAGAGGCATAGGATATAGGTCCAAAATCTCAAGGTAGTTCCATTTCTTGAGCCTACAGAAGTCCCTCAGAAAAGGGAGCCCTGAATATAATCTTGAAGAGGAAAACTAAGAGGATGAATCCCGTTCCCATGGCACTCGAGAAGAGGCTAAGTCCGGTAACAATGGAGTGGAGGAGGGCTGCTAGATCAAGGAAGAGGCTAGGGGCAAGGTTGTAGTCTTGTCATTACCCAAGGGCTAAGCATCAGGGCTACATATAGAGAAGCATGGTGGTAGGAGGAATGGGTGAATCTACTATAAGTAGGGGAGTAGGGGTGGAGGGGGAAGGCGGGGGGTGTGTGGATGGGTGACTAGCATAAACAAGGGGATGGGGTGGGAGGAGAGGAGAGTCAAGAGGGTGGGAGGAGGGGCTCCAGAGGGGGCAGGGGGTAGAGGGTAAGGGGAATGGCCATCAATCATTGGCAAAGAGGAGGCTCACTACTGCATGGGTGCCTGGAACTTTGGGCCTTCTCCTCTCGAACAATGGCGGGTGGCGGGTGGGAGGAGTAGTCACCTCTAAGGCCTCAAAATCCTTACTCCAGAGACTTGGTTGCTCAAAATCCTTACTCTGGACGGTGTTGCTGGAGGAGCGGGGGCCTTGCCCTCTAGGGAAGATGGGCAGCCTGCTAGGGGGACTCCACAGGGGATTCATTAAGTAGTAATAAGGAGACGTCACCTGCGTGCAATAAATATATGAAATTTCCCCTTATCTACCCCCTATTTACGGGATCTTACCTTATCAAATGTACCTTCCTTTCCTTATATAACCCCCCTCCCTTACACTCATGTGGTAACATATGATAAACCCTAGTGAACCCCTTGGGGGGGACTTCTGGTCCTCCTAGGAGTGAGATTGGTCCTCTTGGGAGTGAGACTAATCCTCTTGGGAGTGAGAGGTTGCCCATAGACCTTTCCTATGATTGGCTCGATGTTGTCAATTTTTTGCTTCCCATTTTCTTAATTCTTTTTCTTTTTCCCACTCTCATCATCTTCTTGTGGAGGGATCCACCAAGGGGTTCTAGGACTCTTGTTATTACTACTGTCCATGATGCTGCTAGGTCATGTGTGTATGGGCTTCTGATATTGTCTTTGTCCAACCTGTTGAGGGAGGGAGGAGCCCAACTCTGACCTCTGTTGGTGCAAATAGGTGACCCACTTGTCTACAGTGAAGACAATGCCTTGGTAATCCGGATATCTCTAGCCTCTATCAGAGCATTCCCCCCTTGAGGGTCTCAAGAAGAGTCAACTCTGGAAGAGACTCTGGGTCCTCTATGACCGCATCATCTACCACAACTGAAGTTGTAGTCTTTGTGGGGGGCTCTAGTATGGTACTAAAAGCCCATCCCATGGAGGAAGGATGGTTTTGTACTCCCATGGGAGTCTTGGGAACTGAAGCATCACTAGAAAGCGAGGGACATGGTCAGCCAAGTCCATGTCCTCCATCATAAAGCCATGGTATCATGAAAAGAGATAAACCAAGTGGGGTTCTAGGAGAATGGGACTGCTCCACAAGCTCTTGGGTGGTGATTGGGGAGCTCAGCTGGAGGAGCAATTTGTTTCACCCGTAGATGGTGACCCCTTGGATGTGGTCCAATTCTAGTGCCAAGCTTGCCTTGATACAATCTCTCGCATGCCTCCTTGTGGGTGTGAGATCGATGATTTTTCCCACTATTGCCTTATCCTAAAGTGACTGCACTGCCAACTTCACATGTTGCTTATCATCTAGATAAAGGAGAACCTTAACAACAATTGTAGGATTTGAGGGTGCTTTCATAGAGCCCTCCAGCTAGACCAAAGGTTGCCACTGAGATTCTCTTACCCCTAGACAATCAAGAATATTATGCCTTGAATGAAGAGGAAAGGGTGGAAAAGAGGAAGAGGAAAAAGGAACTCCTTAGCCAGGGACAATTAATACAAGTCCCTAGACTAAGAGCAAAATAAAATCCCCAAAGAAGGGGTAGGTAAGCCACCAAGGGAATGTCACAGTTGCTATAAAAGCCACTTGCTGGTTCTTTACTAAGTGTTTTGAAAATAGGTCTAAAACTCAGCATGAGGAGGCCATTCTGAAAAGAGGGAAAAAACCAAGATTTTTCTCACAAGTTGATTGTCAACCTTGTAACTTCGAATGAAAAGTGCACTAAAAATAGCAAAGAGAATAGAGTGGGTTGTCTTAGCCACAAGCGAGTCACGAGACTCACTCCAAATTGAAAGCTGCCACTATCGGAGCAAGCTTGGCTTGTGAAACCCTAATGCCAATCAATCAGGGCTGGCTAATTGCACAAAGGCTAGCCAAGACTCGCTTAGGGCTAGTCAGCCTCCTGGAGAACATGCTAAGAGCCCTACAAAGGGCACGCTTGAGCCGCAAAAACAAGCTTCCCCACGTAGTATACTTCTTTTGTAAAGAATTTACAATTAAGAGTTATCTCTAAGAAATTGGAACAATTTTCTCAAATCTTCCATATGCTTCTTTCTTATTTCACTACAGATAAGGACACCATATAGAAGCACTACATCAAATTTACCTAAATATGGCCTTAAACACTATTCATTCATGTCATAAATGTTTCTATTGCATCAATTAAACTAAATGGCATCACTTCAAATTGATAATGCAAGGAGAAAAAGTTGTTTTGGCTACACCTTCTTCTCTAATTTGTACTATCTAGATCTTAACTCAATTTTAGTAAAATATTTAGCCTTCTTGTAATTGATCAAAGATCTCATCAATGCTAGTTTATCATATTTATGACTTTTATTTTATTTTATTTAAAGCTTGGTAATCTAAAAGAATGCTTCTTTAAACTTAGCCCACTGTTTTGGGATGTTGTTAGTCTCTCTATGGCTCATCCATGAATTATATGCTTTATTGCCTAGGGACAGATTGGCTTCCACAAGTTTATTTTTAGGAGGTTATTCCTAAGTCTAGAAATCTTACCATTTTTGTAAGAAAGTATATGTAGCTTCCTTACTTCTCTCTTTTTCTTTCCCATTATAAACTAATGGTCTAGGTCTTTCAAGATATTTGAGGTTTCTCTAGGTCAAGAGGTACATGCTTCAATTTGACATAGAGGAGTTGGTGATATTCCAGGAAGAGTTACAAATTGAGAATCTAAGAAATTGCTTTAGTGATATTCTCAAATGCATAGATTCTTCATGGTTACTTTTCTTGGCAATTTGTTTTCCCTTTCCTCACTCTTGTCTCACTTTCCTTTCTAGATTTGGGCTTATCTGAGAAAACATGTGTGCCTCAGGATCTATGGAGCGCTCAAAGGTGGATGGAACCTATGTGGAAACATAATGAAGAGAGTGCTCATGACATGTACCTCAAGTTAATTAGGTTCCAAGATAGATTAGCTTGGACTCATAAACAGAGATCTTGAGTATATGTGCATTTCTCTACTCAACAATACATGATAGGCTTCTTATATAGAGAGTGCCTTTATAATAGTCAACACTTGTGGGATCCTCTGATCCACATCTCTCCTTGTGGATATCCTTGATCCACATCTCCACATCATGTAGTCCACACCCTAGCGTGGCTACTTTGATTCTTTCCTATACCATACCTTAGCATTTAATCTATGTGCTCATGACACCATATCTTAACACCTCCCCTTGGTGCCATGATCCATTGGCTACCGCAAGGTGGTCAGATGTGAGTTTACATTCCATCACCTCCCTTTAGTGCATACCTTGCTACATAAGGTGGTCAAGTGTGGGTATTATAAGATCAAATCCTCCCCTGGGTGCTTACATGGCTACTCTCAGGTGGTCAGGTTTGATTTACAAACATATGGGCTGAAGGTGGCAAGGTTTTTGCTTCTCAATGGAGTCGATGGCGTTCTCTTCTTTGCTTGATGTAGCATGATGCTTTGTTCTACTATGTTCCTTAATGATTTATGTGTGTATGCCATGTTCTGTGCTATGGTCATCTCATGCACTTGTGCTTTCGGCATGCGTTGTGCATTCATGCATTGATTTGTCATTTGTTGCAAAGGTCTAACCAATTGATTTCTTTCAATATTGGTAGTGTCTAATTTCTAACAATGATTTTGACTTGACAAGCATGTAGAGCTTAAAAAGGCGATCACTTTTCCTTTTTGGAGTGCATGCAAATTCTTCCTGGATTGCAAGTTATGTCTTGTCGAAGTTTTTGTGAAGAAGAGGGGGCCTTGATGATGTGGCACAGGAATTCACATGCAGATTTCAAAGTGTGCTTATCAAGGGGTTACATGCTTAGGTGGCATGTGGCAACCTTTTAATGCAGATTTAGTTAACCCAAGGTGGTAAATTTAAACATGGTCATCTTTGATCTAACCAAGAGAGCTAACCCAGGCTCGTGGAATTTGTGGAGAAGCCTTAGGAGACTTTGTATTTCTGAGGCAATGTGCTGTGGGCTTGTAGGAGACATCGCATTTGCAAAGGCAGAGATTGGAGCCTATGGAGAGATCGACAGAAGGTCGTTGTGTGCAACCCTGTTTGCTGTTGCGCAGTTCAAGTCAGCTGGCTGTGTGCAAGCTAGAGTCCCTTGGAGAAGAGAAGCTAGCTGTTCGGTTGTCAGGGTCGTTTGCACTGTCATGAGGCTGACGATGGCTTTTGTTGTGTCGATGGAGTAGTCGTAGTTGCTTGTTGAAAGATGCATTGACGCAAGGAGCTTTGGCTCTGTGGAGCTGCACCAGTCGGGTATTATGAGCTTTAGAGGTCGCTGCTATTGAGGTAGCCGCACGCAGAGAGCCGGCAGGAGACGAGGCTCTAAGAGAATGTAGGATGCGCAGTTGGAGCATGGACGATAAGGATCCTGAGCTGTAGAGAAGCGTTGGGAGCTCGAGCTGTAGAGAAGCGTTGCTTGATTGTTGGGTGGAGAAGCTTCTATTGAAGGCGTAGAAGCTTGAAGCTTGTGAGGAAAGAGCTACTGGAGGGCCAATTTGGTTGGTGGCTCTGCGAGTGGTTGTGGAGAGTTGTGTGCATAGCAGTCATTGGTGTCGGAGTGGTTGGAGGCCTTGCAGGTCGTTTGCAGCTGAAGGGAAGCTCGTATGGCTGGGAAGAGTCGCTGATTAGGCTATGGCAGCTCTGTTTTGCTTCAATTGATTGCTACTAGACTCTAGCTTAGTGCACTTGTTCTTGAAGGTTGGCTCCTCTAGGCGCTGTAGATAGCCTGCTAGGTCGCTTTAGTGCTTTAGAGTTTCCTTTGCTATAGTTGGTTGCCTTAGAGTCGAGCTAGAAGAAGCGTTGCCTCGGCTGGTTGTAGATAGAATTATAGAAACTCTTTCTCTCTCACACACAAGAAGAATTGTAGGGATTCTTTGTGAATCGGACTCTCACCAAATCTCTGAGGCATGAACATAAATCTCTTCTTCCTCTTAGCAAAAATCTCTCAGACGCTCTCAAATTTGAACAATACTCAAGAGGCATGAACATGAATCTGTCTCTCTCTCTCACACAATCAAAGAAACTGATCTAGCTCTCAAAAGAATGGAAATATCTCAAACTCTCATGGACGGAATTCTCTCAATCTAAACCTGAAACTAACCTAGGAGAAAACATGTGCTTCCTAAGGCAAGCCTACAACTAATCTAGGAGACTAGACCTAAGCTCTGATACCATGAGAAAACATGCGTCCCTCAGGATTGATGGAGTGCTCTAAGGTGGATGGAACCTATGTGGAAACATAATGAAGAGAGTGCTCATGACATGTACCTCAAGTCAACTAGGTTCCGAGATAGATTAGCTTGGACTCATAAATAGAATCTTGAGTGTATGTGCATTTCTCTACTCAACAATACATAATAGGCCTCTTATATAGAGAGTGCCTTTAGAATAGTCAACACTTGTGGGATCCTCTGATCCACATCTCACCGTGTGGATATCCTTCATCCACATCTCCATGTCATGTAGTCCACATCCTAGGGTGGCTACTTTAATTATTTCCTATATGATACCTTAGCCTTTAACATGGCACCATATCTCAACACCTCCCCTTGGTGCCATGATCCATTGGCTACCACAAGGTGGTCAGATGTCAGTTTACATTCCATCATTATCATGGAATGAGTTTTAAAGAACTAATCATGCTAAAGCTTTATCTAGAAAGAACAATGTAATGTTTACTTGCTTGTTATATGTATGTGGCCTGAGAATTGAAATTCAAAATCAAATCACTCTTCTTTAATATGTGAACTTTTGCTTACCCAATCGATCCCATCTCTTCTCCAAAGCCAACATCTTTGATCTCATTCTTTGAATGTCAAATACTTTCAAATTTCTTCTTTGAATTTTAGGTTATTCAATGAACTTTTTAATAGATGTGTGCATTGAGAAATGTTAGCTTTGGGTCAACATGGACTCAAGTAGCACAGACTTAAGATGTCATCAGCAACAATCCTGATCTTTGATTTTGAATATAAAGATCCAAAATTCAAATAATCCAAATTGCACTCCCATGCCAAATTCCAATGATGGGCATGATGATGATGATGTAATACCACTTCTAAGTAACCCCATCAAGGATTTTTGGAACCACATATTTGGATATGAAAACTCGAGGCGGATGGACCCTCAACAACTTCCTAGTCAACATTTGCCATAGCATCAGATTATTGAAGCTTGGGTCTACAAGTTGGATGCCCAACCTAATTGGCACTACCCTAAGATCTTTGATGTGACATTCTTGAATGAATACCTCTATGCACCTCCATGCCTTAAAACCCATCCCAAGTTTTATATAGTTTATGTTGGAATGATCACCTCCCCATCTATGAGCCCCCAAATGAGGAGTGCATCAAGGGGGTGAACCATAGGTGGAATGGCCTGCCACATGGACAACATCTTGGCTATCATGTGGGTAGGAGACTCATGGTGAAGAAGGGGCTACCACATGGGTAGCACCTCACAGGGAAAGGGCTAAAGGGGCTACCACATGGGTAGCACATGGGCTGCCATGTGGGCTACATAATAGCCTATAAGAGACGCATCAGGCAAAGTGTGTTTGTACGGGCTACAAACAGGCCTTGGACATGGCACCATGTGGCAGGTGACATCAACCAGGGTACAACCACTATACAGATTAGTACGGGTTGCTGTAGGGTAGTGTACAGAAGGTGTGCAGGGTGCGCTAGGGTCCAGACAAGGGCTGAGCAAAGGCGAAATAGTAGTAGCAGCATGGAATTGCACTATTGTAGCAAGTATTTGATAAGTCTATGGCTTGTAAATAGGGCTAGAAGGTGGCAGGGTAAGTAGTCCAAAGGGGCTAGGCCCTGCATGGAACAAAGGGCTAGCAAAGGACCCCAAATAGGGTTGGATAAGTAGCCAACTAGCCAACCATCTGGTCGGTTGTTTACGACTACTCTTTAGATCAGCCAGTCGGCCTAATTAGGACTGGCTAGTTGGTTTTGAAGGGCCTTGTGACCTATATAAGGAGGGCCATTGTGCCCTCATATTTCATCATCTGGAGCAGCTCTCTTATAACAAACAGGAGTAGCAACAAAGTGAGAGATCTCAACAATGAAAGCGGAATGGAAGAAGGTGAGAGAGAGGAAGAGCTAGGATAGAGAGCCACACAAGTTTGGTGGGTGCAGAACACCCTAATCTTCTATGTCATCCATATATATATGTGTTTGAGTATTGTACATAAGCGGGGTTAAGGTATAATGGCATTTAACCCCCACAACCTCCCACTTAAAGGCCAATGTGCCTTTAAGGGACAACAACCAATGGACATACTATCCAATGCCCATCAATACACGACAATACCCAAACCACTGACTAGGTTTGTCAACATATCTATAGGGTTATCATTTGTATGAACCTTGACAAGCTCTATGTGCTTGTCCTAAAGTACCTTCGTGATAAATGGTACCTCATCTCAATATGTTTGATCTTTGCATGAAAGATCGGATTCCGTGCTAGTTGAATAGCACTCATGGAATCACTATGCAATGTCGGTACACTTGTATGAATCCCCAAATCTCCCACTAGTTGATCAAGCCATATAGCCTCCTTGCAACCCTCTATGGCTGCAGTTGCAACATACTTGGCCTCCATGGTAGACAAAGCAACACACTTTTGTGTGTGAGACATCCATGACACTGCACCAACTACAAAGGTGAACACATACCCGGAAGTGGATCTCCTGCTACCCACATGCCTTACATAGTGTGAATCTGTGTACCTAAGTACACACATCTCTCCTTTGCCAAAACAGATGCACATCTCCTTGGTATACCCTTCATGTACCTCACGATGCACTTAACTACCTCCCAATCCTCTTTCTTGGATTAGCCACATATCGGCTAACAACTCCCACTACAAATGTAATGTTCGGTCTAGTAGCTATCATAGCATACATAAGACTCCCAACTGCTGATACATAAGGAACCTTGGCCATCATGAGTCTCTCCTCATCTAATTTGGGACTATCTGCCTGACTCAATTTCACATATGGAGGCAATGGAGTACTTACTGTCTCTCCCCCCTCCATATTGAAACGTTGCAATAATTTTCTATTATATTCCTTCTGTGAAAGCCAAAGGAGTTTCCTACTCGGGTCACGCATGCTACACACACCAATAATATGACATGCAGGTCCCAAATCCTTCATGTCAAAGGCCTCATGCAACTTGGCCTTCAATGTATTGAGCTCATAAGTGTTCTTGCTAGCCAATAGCTTATCGTCCACATAAAGTACCAAGAGTATCAGGCTATTATTCTTAGCCCTTTTAGTGTAGAGGCAATGACCAATCTCACTTCTTTTGAAACCCTGGGACTGATTGAAAGCATCAAACTTTTGATGCCATTCTCTAAGCGCTTGCTTAAGGCCATAGAGACTCTTTTTTAGCTTGCAAACTAGATGTTCTTTGCCCTTTTCTTCAAAGCCTTTCGGTTGTACCATGTAAATTTCTTCATGCAGATCGTGATAGTTGTCGTGACATCAATCTTCATAAGCTCCATATCCTCAGCTGCCACAACTCCAAGTACGCATCTAAGTGTGGTCATCTTCCCAACCGAAGAGAAGATCTCATCAAAGTCTACCCCCTTCTCTTGCTTGAACTGTTTAGCAACCTAACGGCAGGCCTTGTACTTAGGCACATCATCACCCGTGACTTTCATCTTGTAGACCCATTTACATGGCAATGCTTTCTTTCCATGTGACAAAGAAACCAAGTCCCAAGTTTTATTTTTCATGATTAAATTCATCTCTAATTGCATAGCATACTCCCACTTACGTTGATCCTCGTGCATCATAGCCTCTTTGTAGCAGAAAGGCCCCTGTAATCAGTAAGCATCACATAGTCTTCCCTTGGAACAAATCTCTTAGGCGGTCTAGACACTCTAGATGATCCTCTCAAGGGCATTTTAGCTTGCTGTCCCACCTAGATATCATCCACATTTGGCTCATCATTGCCACCAATAGATGATCCATCATCTGTGCTTGATTGTGTACCTGGGGGAGTACCTGGTGGCATGATTCCCTGCACATTTGGCGCAAGGACAGCTTGCTATCTATTATCAGCATATACAAGTGAATTCACATCCTGGAAAGTGATTCTCCTCATTTCCACATCCCTCATGGGTGTCATGCATCTTCTTCTCATTGAAGACCACATCATGGCTTCGTATGATTTTTTGTACTTCTGGATCCCAAAGACAATAGCCCATCTCTCCACTTTCACCATAACCCAGAAAGATGCATTTCCTAGACTTAGGATCTAGCTTCTTCCGAAGCTCTTTTGACACATGTGCAGATGCCTCAAACCCAAATATATGTAAATGAGAGTAAGAGGGCTTCTTGCCACTCCATGCCTCTTCAGGAATACCACCATCAAAACTCTTACTAGGTGATCTATTGATCACATGCACTACTATCTTCATTGGCTCGGTCCAAAAACCACAAAAAAGACTTGCATGGGAAAGCATACATTGCAACCTTTCTTGAATGGTGTGGTTCATCTGTCCTACAACTTGATTTTGCTCTGGAGTACGAGGGGATCCAGGCTCCCTCTTTGTCCCATGTGTATCAGAGAAGTGCTGAAAGTCATGAGAGAGATACTCTCCACCATTGTCAGTCTGTAGGCATTTAAGCATTCACCTAATTGATTTTCAGCCAAAGCTAGTAACCATTTCTCAGATACATGGAACACATCACTCTTCCGAGCTATAGCATAAGCCCACACTTTCCTAGTTGCATCATCAATTAATGTCACATAGTCTTCAGCCCTGCCTAATGACCGTGTAGACATGGAACCACATACGTCTGAATGGACCAAATCAAGACTTTCAAGCTCTTTCTTTCCCTTCTTTTATGGTCTAATTTTTTGCTTCCCATAGAGACAATGCTCACAAAATCAAAGTTAGAAAAACTCAAATGCGGTACATGACCTAAATGGCATAAGAATTTCATTCCATTCTGGCTCATGTGACCTAACCTACAATGCCACAAAGAAGTAGTTGGCTACTAACAACACGATCAGACACCCCTAATACATGTAAGGGATACAAAGTTCCACACTTGGTACCCCTGGCCAAAACCATAGAGCCCTTCTGAATTTTCCAACTTTGAAAGCCAAAAGTGGTCTAAAAACCAACATCATCTAGCTGACCCACTGAAATGAGACTCTTAGTCAGCTTAGGCACCTGTCTCACATTTTTCAAAACAAATGCAGACCCATTTGCAAAAGAAAACTTTGTCACACCTGCTCCCACTATGTCACATGCATAGTTATTTTCAAGATGCAGACAACCTGTCTTTCCATTGTCATAAGTGGAGAACCATTCCCTATGAGGAGTAACATGGAATGAAGCACGAGAATCCAAATCCAATCCTGGGAATATGCATCATCTGAAGTTGTAAGCAAGTCTGTAGGTAGGCTAGTCATGAAGAGAATGTCATTGTCACTATTATCAGTGATTGACTGCATTGACCTCCTTGATCTTCATTTTCCTTTGTCCTCCTTGGGACTCGCTTCTTTTTATTTGCACCCTAATTTGCATTCTTTTTCTTAGTCTTTTGCTCTCTTTTTAGCTTGTAGCAATTATTTTCATGTGGCCCTTCTTGCCACAGTGGTAACACTTATTGTTCTGTGCCCTGGATTTGCTATGAGACCTCCCTTTGAATTGTGATCTGCCCCTTTGCACGTTTAAGGCTGCATCCTGCTTGTTGCCATCCATAGACTTCCATTTAATCTCCTCGGCCAACAAGCTACCCACAACATCATCAAACTTTAGTACTCCACTAGGTGCATAGTTATTGTCAGCTATACGGAAGGTATCCAATGAGGATAGCAATGAACACAAGAGAAATATTGCCTTAGTTTCCACATCAAAGTTATCTTCTGAGCTTGAAGCATGGCTAAAAATAATATTTAATTCATTTAAGTGAGAAGCAATGGAGACCCCTTCCTTCATATGTAGCTCAAACAACCTGTTCATGAGGTAAACTTTATTAGAGGCAGTTTCCTTCTCATAATTGGCACATAATTTCTCCCACAAATCTTCCATACTCTGCTCATTTACTACTCATGTGAAATAAATTGAGTCTGCAAGATGAAGTCTAATAGTGGACTTTGCTAATGCATCCAACTCATGAATTCCAATCATCCTCAGACATATCTGTAGGCTTAGCTCCACAATCTCTGCCAAGGGTTTAATCTGCTTCTTTTGAATAAGCACATCCCTTATCTGCTCTTTCCACAAAGAAAAGTTTGTCCCATAAAAAATTTTAATGCTGAAAAACTCCTTTTCAGACATAGAGGATGCCATGATGCAAATGAAACAAAATCCCAAATGCTCGTACCTGCAAGAGAGAAATCACAAAAAATACTGGGTGCACTCAATATGTGTTCCTTAATGAAGGATAGTGTCATCAAAACTCAAGGATGAAAGCATCAAAATGCATCTAACTCATGTGCATATACTATGCATCCATATGAGCATATCTGGCTCCAAAAAAAAATGTTAACTGCAATGACAAAACAATGGCAAACCCAATGCCAATAAGAGCCAAATGCCTCAAGCATAGATGGGAAAATGGTCGAGTTAGCTAAAGAGATATCGAAGAAGTTCTCTAATTGTTTTAAGGATGAGTTACCTTATGGGTTACCTCCAGAGCGGAATGTTCAACATAAAATTAAGCTTCTCCCGAGGGCAGAACCTATAAATAGACCTCCCTATAGATTAAGCTTTACAGAAGAAGCTGAGGTGCAAAGACAACTGGAAGAATACCTCAAGCTGGGGCAGATTCAACCCTGTTTTTCACCTTTTGCTTCGCCAGTGATATTAAAGAGGAAGAAAGATGATACTTTTCGCCTCTATATAGATTACAGAGCATTGAATAATATCACTATTAAGCACAGGTATCCGATGGCTCGGATCGATGATTTGCTAGATGCATTGCATGGGGCCGTAATTTTTAGTAAGATAGATCTGAAGTGTGGCTACCAGCAGATCCGCATTAGAGCCGAGGATGTGCATAAAATTGCTTTTAGAAGCAAGTTTGGTTATTATGAGTTTTTGGTAATGCCCTTTGGACTTACCAATGCTCCAGCTACATTCGTCATGCTTATGAACGATTTACTACGTCCGTATATCGGAAAGTTTGTAGTACATTTTATCGACGATATTCTGGTATTTAGTAAAAGTATTACTGAGCATCATGAACACTTAAGAATAGTGTTCAGTACTTTGAGGAAAGCCAGTCTTTATGTGAATAAGAAGAAAACTATACTGTGTATGATTAGACTTGAATACTTAGGATTCATAATTACTCAAGAGGGGGTAGAAATGGATCCAAAGAAAGTGGCTGCGATACTGACTTGGCCAATCCCTCAGAGTTTGACCGCTTTGCGATCATTCTTGGGATTTGTCCAATTTTATCGAAGGCATATCAAAGGATATTCCGAAATAGTATCGCCATTGACAGATCTGACCTCAGATCAAGTACCTTTTATATGGGGACAGAATCAACAAGAAAGTTTTCACACCATAAAACAAGCTGTGGTCATAGGATAGGTGTTAAAAATAGTTGATCTTCAGAAACCGTTGTTCCTAGAAACCAATGCAAGTGGCATTGCGGTAGGAGCAGTTCTCCTCCAAGAGGGAAGGCCAATAGCCTTTGAAAGCAAGAAGCTTTCTCCCTCTCAAAGGAATTGGCCAACTCATGAATTAGAGTTGTATGTTGTTGTCCATGCTTTGAAAACATGGCGACATTATTTGTATGGATCAGAGTTTTATGTGGATGTTGATCATGATACTCTGAAACATTTTTGTAAACAACCTGACTTGAGAGGCCGCCAAGCTAGGTGGGCAGAACTCATGTAGGAGTTTAATTTGACGATATGGTACCGAAGAGAAAAAGATAATAAAGTTGCTGATGCGTTGTCACGCATTATGCATAACATGAGTTTCACGGTGTTAGAGTGCTCTAATGGCCAAGATTAGAGAAACTCAAAAGGTGGACGAGTTTGTCCAGAGTCTATGGCCTAAGGCTCATATGTTAAAACCCGGGGAAAACGAAAATGATGACCTGGCATCCAGAAAAGGCCAAACTTATGCAAGTATGCCATAAGGAATGGTATGCTGAAAAGAAATGGCAAGGTAGTAGTACCTAATCAGAATGATCTTAGGCAGAGAGTCATTCAACAGTGCCATGGTAGCCCATGCGCGGGACATCCAGGAGTCGAGAAGACATATGATCTCGTGAAGCGAGATTTCTTTTGGCCAAAGATGAAAAAGCATATTCATGAATATGTGACATGTTTTTCGTGTCAGGTAAGTAAGACCGAGCGGGTGAAGCCACCTGGACTTTTACAGCCCTTGGAGATACCACTAAGTAAGTGGGAGAGCATTTCCATGGACTTTATTGTAGGGCTGCCTACAACACAAGGTGGATATGATTCTATCCTTGTGGTGATTGATCGTCTTACCAAGATGGCTCACTTCATTTCAACTAGAGAATCTGTTAGTGCCCCGCAAGTGGCGGATTTGTTTATTAGACATATATTTCGTCTGCATGGATTACCCAGATCCATAGTGTCAGACAGAGATGTCAAATTTTCCGATCATTTTTGGACTGCGGTATTTGAGACACTAAGGACTGAGTTGGGAATGAGTAGTGGGGATCATCCGGAAACGGATGGTCAGACGGAAAGAGTCAACCAAATTTTGAAGGATATGCTTAGAGCATATGTGTCATTGAGGCAACATACATGGGACAAGTGGTTGCCGTTGTTAGAGTTTGCCTACAATAATAGAAGACATTCCGCTACAGGATTCACTCCGTTTGAGCTGAACTATGGTTATAGACCAGCAAATCCAACTATAGTTGGAATACCTCAGAAAGTGCCTAGTGGCGCGAACTTTGTGGTTCAAATGCAGGAGATGCTAGCACTTGCGAGAGCTAATATCCGCCAAGCTATGGATAGAGCTAAGGCGTATGCGGATGAAAACTGATATATTAGAGAATTTAAGGAAGGAGAAAAAGTTTTTCTCAGAGTTTCTTTGCACTCTAAGTCTTTGACTGCAGGAGAGTGTGCTAAGTTATCACCTCGATATTGTGGGCCATGGTTAATTCTAAAAAGAATAGGCAAGGTAGCCTATAAATTAGAATTACCACCGGGGTGTAAGGTGCACCCAGTGTTTCATGTTTCTCATTTAAAGAAATTTTTGCATACTGGTGACTCACTAATCGAAGGTGTTGTTTTGTTTTAGGAGATAGAGGATAATGCAAGATGCCAGCCAACAAGAATCCTGGACCGAGGAACAATGCAAGTGCGCAATCGGAAGATACCCACGGTGTTGGTTGCATGGCATGGTCTACCTCTATTGGAAGCTACCTGGGAATCCGTATACCAGTTACGGAGAGTGTTTCAAGATTTCATCATCGAGGACGCTGATGCTTGAAGAGGGAAGGAATGTTATGCTCTAGCCGAGATAGCATGACCTCGGAAAGATCAATGGGCATTTTCTCTTAGATGACCGACTTTTGTAATATTTTATGTGCGTTACTCCATACCAAGTCTGTTTCACCCTATCCGAATCTCAAGGATAGCTTCATACAAGCGCCTACTCTAGAACTCCCTGTTTGAGAGGTGGTGGTCCATGCCAGAAGCAAACAACATTGCAGCTTGGGCAATAGTAGTCTAGCCAAATGAGTTCACAAAAGGAGACCTCCCAATTACTTTGCACGTGATTAATAAAATTTAGCCAAGGTAAAATAGGCCGCCAAGGCAAGGATGGTGTATGCCCTCCAGGAGTTTTAGCAATATCTGGATATTCAAATACGTCTCCACAAGCCCGACCTTTAAGGCCGCATCACCAGGTTATGTTCCAAAAGTCTGAACTTGAAATCATAATCAGACTGGAAAGCTTCACCAACATACACACCATCTTCCTTGCATCATTTCAAGATAAGGCCTAAGCAGCACTCCACGTGACTTTGAAGATGCAACCTTGCACCTCTACTTCATTGGACCCCTGCTTATTCATGGTGGAAGCCAACCCTTTTGGTACTCCCATGTGGCCCTCCTTTCCATCGGCTTATAGATCAAGAACTATCTACAAGACATATCCTTCATAATGAACAACCTGGATGGTTCCTTCAAAGCTTGTGAGCAATGGCTGGAGACTGATCAGAAATGAAAACAAGAGTATACTATGTAGAAAACCAAATCGAAATCAACTACTAACACCAGCAGCCTAGATGAACTCAGCCTATGCTACACAAAGTAAGGACACATAATGACAATATATAGTTGCAAGTGTGGGAACTGACATGATTCTCTTGTAAGACATATGCAAAGGTAGACTTTTGCATGAGGATTTGCCTCCCTTGTTCCTTATTTCTCCCAATTCAGTGGGGAAAATTGAGGTCGGCTAACCACCTAGTTGCAATCATTCATATGGCGACTGAGCTGCTTGTTATGTAACGAAAACACCATATAGGGTATTTGCAGCTGAGGATGGCTTTCACATGCAGGTCTTCCTCTTTATACCCCAACAGCTGTAGAGCTATGGAGCACATTGACCTGTAGTGTCCCAGATGTAAATGTGTTCCAGTACAATACTACACTTCACAAGATTAACAATTATTGTTTCAACAGTTGCATGCGCCATTATTATTGATCAGATTGGGACCCTGGCTGTCCCAGCTGGCCACCTGCAGGGTGAATTTTAACCAAAAGAGGCACATGCTGCATGTTGCTTGAAATTGCCAAAGGCTCTTGACAATTTATCTGCCAATTGTCCTTCATGCCTTTACAATTATAAAATTTCCCTTGATACCATTGTAATGCCTTGTTTCTGTATTCCTCACCCAATCTGTTGCCAAGTTGAATCAAATATTTGGTGGATTCGTGTCAAGCAAAGAGACAGTCTGCTGAGGATTGCAATTACAGAGGCCACCTTCTTGCTATGTATGCCATGCCTGCTCAATATCAATTTCTGTAGACCCACCTTTCATTTTATCACGATCTCTGCCTCTTAGCACAGATCTCTCGTTAGGGATGACATTACATGTAAAATGCATGTTGCTTCTTTGGAAGCTGACAACTTTCTGAGCTGTCACTCACACCTTCCCTTCATCATACTCCTGACCTCTGCTTGATGATCCCACTTGCCAGATACTGCAAAAATGTTGGACAGCAACACATGTGCTGCAGCGTTTGCTGGTTTTAATCTCAAAATGTGATTTGTAACCTGCTCTGCCAGCTCCACATTAACATGACTTCTACAGGCGCTAAGCAAGCTCATCCACGCAAAAATGTCAGGTTCAGACGGCATCCTTTTTATAAATTCATTTGCCTCATCCAAGCATCCTGCACGGCCCAGCAAATCGACAATGCATGCATAGTGCTGTGCTGTTGGTGTGATGCCATGTTTTTGTGTCATGTCATCAAAGTATCGACAGCCTTCACCAATTAAACCAGCATGTTTGCAGGCACTGAGAACAGAGCTGAACGTGACCTCATCTGGCTTGACGCCTTCACTTTGCATTTTCTTGAAAATTTCAATTGCCTCCTTGCCATTTCCATGCTGAGCATAACTTCCAATCATGACATTCCATGTTACAACGTCTCTTTCAGACATGTTGTAGAAAATTTGCAGTGCATCCTCAAGAGTGCCACATCTAGCATACATATCTACCAGGGCATTTTCCACACTGACTACAGATTCAAGTTCTTGTTTCACAATGCGAGCATGGACTTGCCTGCCCTTTTCCAGGTCTGACAAACCAGCACAAGCACTAAGAACAGTTCCAAAGGTAAATGGATTAGGCTTTACCCCTTCTTCTTTCATTCGCTGAAAAAGTTCAAGTGCCTCTTTATGACGCCCATGAAGAGTGTACCCTTGGATCATTGCAGTCCAAGAAAAGACATCCCGTTTAGGCATATGGCCAAAGAGTTCAAGTGCTTTCTTGCCATGTCGATGCCGTACACAGCCTGTAATCATTGTAGTCCATGAGATTTCATCTCGGGTGCCGCCCATCTTGTCAAATAAATTGTGCGCTTCTTCCATGCTTCCACATTTGGCATACATGTCTATGAGGGCATTCACCACCACGACTTCTGATTGAAATCCCGCCTTCTTAATTTGGTGATGAATGTCCTTGCCCAATGACAGGGCTGCTAGGCTGGTACATACAGTGAGAACACAACTGAAAGTAAACTGATCAGGTTGCAAACCTTCCCCCTTCATCCTTTCAAAGTGTTCAAGAGCGTCCTTGTTATGGCCATGTTGAGCAAACCCTGCAATCATGGCATTCCACGACACCACATCCCGCCTAGTCATCTGTTTGAACAGTTGACTTGCAACATCTATACTCCCACATTTGGCATACATGTCAAGAAGGGCGTTTCCAACATATATATCTGACTCAAGTTCGGTTTTGATAATGCGGGCATGAAGTCTCTTCCCCTCAGACAGGGCTACAGAGCTGGCACATGCATTAAAAATCATGTTGAAAGAATAGTGGTTTGGCTTTACGCCTTCTAGTTGCATTTGCTGAAAAAGTTGCAGAGCTTCACTGGCATGTCCATGCTTGACGTAAGCTGCTACTATTGTAGTCCATGAGACCACATCTCGATCAATCATCTTGTTGAACATGTGCCGTGCATCTTCTATGCTAGAACAGTTGCTATACATTTTGACCAGTGCAGTTGCCACAATGACATGAGACTCCAAGTCACTGTCCATTACATGAGAATGAACCAGTTTGCCCTTCGCAAGGAAATCTGGAGTAGCACATGCGTTTAGCAGCCTGATGAATGTCACCATGTTTGGTTTCACGCCCTCATTTTGCATGTTTTGAAACGACTCGAACGCCTCCACACCATGCGCATGTTGAGCGTACCCTCCAATCATGGTTGTCCAAGTCACCACGTTTCGTCTTGGCAAGCTGCGAAATATTCGGCAAACATCCAACAGAATTCCACACTTGACATAGATGCTGAGAAGAGTGTTCATAAAAAAAAGGTCCTCCTCGAAACCATGTTCAACGATGAGCTCATGTAAGAGCTGGCCTTCTTCAAGGGCTCTCATTTTGATTGACCGTAAGGAGATGGATCCATGGGGCTGGGAACCTGCCTCAAGGGAACAGTGAAGAGCGGTGAGGGCCTGAATAATTCGGTCTCTCTCACCGCCATGACCAGTGCTGGAGCGAAACGCTAATGGGTCATCTCTCGTGCATCGAGAGTAGTGCTTCCCGACATAGTTAGAGACAGTAGAGGTGGTGAAAGAGGCAACTGATAGAAAAGAATGACCCTTTTGTCGAATCGAAATCAAGGGGTGAAGCAATCGTATCATGAAGACGAAATCTTAAGCTCTCATATGTGAGCACTCAAGCAAGCACCCAAAATACTTACCATCACCTTACATGACTTGTTCGACTCTAACATGGCATTTCTATCTATTAGGTACCACCCAAGTCCCGCTTTGTTGGAGGGGCATGTTGCCACATTCAAAAAGCTTATTGGATCCTTAAAAAAAGGAGGGTGGACAAAGTTGGGCAGCCAAGACCCCCCCAAGAGCATGGCCAGGGGTTTACCCCCCTGCCCAAGAGCATGGTCGGGGGTTTACATTGTTGAGAGCATTTATTGCTTAGGGGCTAGTGGGGCTTGAACCTCTCATACCTTGCCACATCTTCATGGCAGTGTGTAATGATCCCCGCTCGCCATGGAGGGAAAAATAGCAACTTGGGCAGGCGGGGGCTTGGTCTGTAAAGATCCTTAGCCTCACTCTAACTTAGGGCCTTAGCACATGGAAAGAAAGAGGATGAGAATCGTCCCATGCATACAAATTTCTTTCCTATTCCCATCCCACCATGTGCTAACAAAAAAGGAACTAGAGATGGGTTTGGGTGGAAGAGGACACATGGCATCCTTTCAATTGTTTAAGAGGTGGGGACCACGTGGGATAATGACACATGTCATCCTTCCATGTTTTTGAATCTCTAAAAAGGGGAACCCATTCTAGAGGCCATGGTCCAGGATGGGAGAAAAAGTGGTTACTCCCCTTCTAAATCCATCCTAAACCACTTGGTCTAGGATGGAAGAAATGATGACAAAAAAGATTCCCATCCTAAACCCATGCTAGCCCCATCCATGTGCTAAGGCCCAACTCTCATGGAGCAACAACTCAGGCACTTTGAGGGTGTTTGCCCACCTAAGTTCATTGCCCGTGTTACATTCCCTCGAGAAGACCACTCGGTGGTGTTCTGTTTGTTAGCGTAGGCCACAATGCAGTGTGTCCCTTGTAGATGGCCGTGTATGTGTGGGGCCCAAGGAAAAACAAAACATGGCAATTCTATTTTGATTGTTTCCGGTATGTCATAAGACTATATTACCCTCAAAGTCTGTTATCCATCTCAGTGGAGGTAGCCAAAACTCATTTCGATCTTAAACCTGATATAAGTCCTCCCAATTGAAAAACAAGATTCAGTCTCTGAGAATGCAATTCCTTTCGGAAATTCTTTGTGCAAAATCTTCCAAACGCCGTTGGGATCACAAATGGTAGATTTCTCTTTCAATCATAAATGTAGTAATACTCATGAACACAATTCCTTCATTGCACAGGTCTCTCCCAAAATCTAGTCCTTTGAACAAAGAGAACTATGAAAGTTTAGATTTATAATCCTTCTACTATAGTTGATGTTATTTCACATACTATAAGTCTTCGTCGAAGGTCTTCCAAGAAACAAAACAATCCAAACTTAGCTTGACAATTCTTCTACTCGGTCCCTGTTCTTGCAAAAAAACAAACCATAATTGAATTAAGGAAAATTTCTACGATCGCAGATGCTATAAGTGCAAAACCAAAGATTGGAATAGAAAGGGTGCATTTTTTTGGCGAGTGTATAAAAATGGTGAGCTTACTCTCTCTCTCTCTCTCTCTCTCTCTCTCTCTCTCTCTCTCTCTCTCTCTCTCTCTCTCTCTCTCTCTCTCTCCCCCCCCTTCCTCCCTCCCTCCCTCCCTCCCTCCTTCCCTCTCTCCTCTCCCTTGTTTCCTCTCCCCTCTCATGAACTCCCCTAGTTTCCCGCCTCCTTTGTTTTCTTTCTTCCCCATCTCCTTTCCTCCATGCTCTCTCTCTCTCTCTTCTCTCTCTCTCTCTCTCTCTCTCTCGTTATTGCTATTGTTTTTCTTGTCATTGTTATTGTGCTATGACAGTCCTCTCTCTCTCTATGGATCCGAGTGGACAAAGAGGACCCCAGGGATTTATATGTAGCTGCATGCTACTTTCCACCTGCCTACTCGAGGTATGCACATGAGGGCAAGTCGTCGTACTTGCCATTATATGAGGACATTATGAGATATGCAAGCATGGGGGAGATATTGCTAGTGGGGGACTTTAATGCCCGTACACACTTGAGGCAGACATCAATATATGACTCGAGTGATGCCATCTACAGAGAGATCAACGCAGAGGAGGTTGGTTTGCATAGGTTGGCACAGGACTTGGGAGATGTGACAGAATATGGTACACATTTCTTAGCATTAGGGAGTGCCCATGGATTGATTATCTTCAATGGTCTGTCTTATTGGCTGGGTTCAGATGCTCTTACATGCTGGAACCCGAAAGGAGGTGCTAGTACAGTTGATTATTTGATGGGGTTGCCGTCTCTAATTCCATAGATCCGTGATTTTAGTGTATCTAGCAGACCCATTAGAGTGGCTGTGGACCATGCTATACTGAGGTTTATTGTGTCAAGAGGATGCTGGAGGGGGGCAGTCAGGCCTTTGTTTCAGAGACAACCTAGATACCAATTCATGGAGGAGACTGCTACAGTGTATGGAGATGTAGTGTGGGACAAAATTATGGTGCTAGACCCTCATAGTCCCCTGGAGGATATCACCCGTGGTTTGACAGAGGTATTACATGTGTCAGCATAGTATGCATTCCCACATACAACAATATCATCCACCCCTCCTTGCAGCATTGCCCTAGAAAATAGTTGGTATGATGATGAGTCTCGTATGATGCGCAGACAATTACAGCAGGAGGTTGCTACAAACGCTCGGACACACAAGCAAGCCAAGGCCATCTTCTCACGCCTAATACGGAAGAAGAAACGGGCCTACTTAGCTAGATTGGAGGCAGAGATCTACCAATTATTCTTGGGACAGAACAGCAAGAAGGCATGGAGGATGTTTCACGAGAGACAGCCTGGTACACTGATTGTAGCACCAGAAGCTTGGGCCGACTATGCGCAGTCATTATATGATATACTAGGACAGCCATCGATTCCGTACCCACAGGATACGAGGCCTACATATTGCTCTTTCTTTAAATTGCATATGGTCAATGATGCCATTGACAAATTGGGACATGGAAAGGCTTTGGATCATGATGGATTAGCGGGAGAGCACTTCATGTGCGCACAGGACATTGTGGCACCGCTTCTTGTGCATGTGTTTAATAGAGCAGTTTGTGAAGGATTCCCCCCTAGTTGGACAAGGCATACCATTGTACCGCTCTTTAAGAGTGGAGATCCGATGATGCCCAACAATTACAGGACTATCATGATTGGCCACTGCCTAGCCAAGATAAATGGATCCATCTTGGAAAAGGAGTTGAGCAGATGGGCAGCAATGCATGGACACAGAGTGGTAGGATAGGCAGGTTTCAGGTGAGGTTATACCACTTTGGATCACATCCTGACTCTCCGGGCACTCATAAAGGAAGGCAAACATCATCATAAAAGGATATTTGTTTCTTTGTAGACTTCCGCAAAGCCTTTGACACAATCTGATGGACTAGGCTGATGCAAAGACTACAGGATATTGGAGTACCACATGAGATGCAGTGGGGGATATATGCCTTGTATGAGATGGTGATGGGCCGAGTTAGAGCACCTAGAGGGCTGTCAGATGCAGTTATGAGTACTATTGGTGTGAAGCAGGGGTGCCCTCTCTCTCCCACACTATTTGGCATATACATTGATGAGCTCTCAGAGTATATCAATAGGATAGGAGGACTCGGAGCCAGCCTAGCAGGAGTGTTGATACCCATACTGCTCTATGCAGATGATGTAGTTTTGATTGCAGATTCTCTGGAAGGATTACAAAGCATTTAGATGCGCTATAGGCTTTTTGTGAGGACAGGGATCTAACAATAAACCTTGGGAAAACCAAGGTGATGGTATTTAATACTACACAAGCTTGGGTGACGTGCTTAGCACAACAGTTCACTTTCAAAGGTGAGACAGTAGAGCAGGTACAATCTTATGTGTACCTCGGGGTGATCTTTTTTGGTCCACAATTTTCACTTAGAGCCGCGATTGATGCCAAATTGGATAGAGGCTATGCAGCTTTGGGGGCACTAGAGAGACAGTGTGCACATGTACAGTTCCAAGAGCCACGCACAAAATTATGGTTGTTTGAGACATTGGTGGTGCCCACACTATTTTATGGTGCAGCTATATGGGGCCCCAGTGTAGGGGGTGCAACTGAGTGGAGGAGATTAGAAAGGCCATTAGTGACATTGATTGCCCACATGATCTGGAGCAAGTCATCTGTACCACATCCGATAATATGAGCTGAATTAGCAGCTGCTCCACTAGTGACTGAGGCTCTGTTCCAGGCAGTAAGTTGCATACATAGATTGTGGGATCTACCTAGCTCCAGATATGCACGGTTGGCTATGATATCATCCAGGCAGCTAGCAGAGGAGGGTTGAACATGGTTTTGGTATGCTCAGCTACAAAGATGGTTTGTAGAGCATGAGTTGACAATGGATGCACTCCCACCCTTTCAATACAGTTTGGGACCTGTCTCACCATGACCGAAACAAGATCATTAGAGCTGATATTGTCAAGTTGGAGACTGAGAGAACCTGGACTAGACCACATGCGCCCTTAGGGAAGAAGATGGCACACTACCAGAGCCATTTTCTTCATTTATCTCGAGATGAAGTTATAGCCAGGCCAGCATACATGGACACACACCTATCTCACGGGCTACGTAGTATTATTGGCCAAATTTGAACCTCATCACATTAGTTGAGAATAGAGACAGGGAGATGCACCTACACGGCCCCTCAGGAGTGGATATGTCAGTTATGCCATCAGGAGGAGGAGACAGAGGAGCATTACATATGTAGATGCACAGTATATTATGAAATCCGAGGAAGATACCACTGTCTATTCAGAAAGGGATTTGGCCCACTCCGTAGGGTGATGGAGTACCAAGATAAAAAATGCTTGGGTTTGTTTTCAAGCGATATAGAGAGACTTTGTTGGGAGACAGACAGCCGAGACCAGCCCCACCCACGCAAAGTACACTCAGAAACTTCTTCACTACCAGCACCTCAGCTAGTTTTATGTGCTCCCCACCATCAGAAACCCCTAGCGCCACCACCACCTTATCACACACAGGCAGATTACCACACTCTAGTGGTGTGATTTTGGACCGAGCCATCGCCATATCCAAGTCGCAGAGGCGCAGGCCCCCAAGACCTCGTGCTCGGCACCCACATCTTCATCGGATCCTTGCCATCATTGCCAAACACCGAAAACGTGTGGCACTGAGTTATGAGATCCTAGAGCTCCCCATGATTGGGATTTTTGACATAAGAAGAGTTCAACCTTTTTATTGATTAGCTTTCTGCCTATGCTGATCAATTGGTACTTTTAGTAAATACTTGCTTGGTATTTCATTAGTTTTGGGTCACTTGCAGACCCTCTGACTGTAAGTACCTTTAGTAGCTCTTAGCCTTATTTATTTTGGTGTTCTCTTTGATGAGACAACACTAGCAGATGTATCAACTGTTTTAGTCTCATAGGACGTTTGGCCTTTTAGAGACGTTAATATCTATCTATCTATCTCTCTTGTCATTGTTATTGCGCTATGATAGTCCTCTCTCTCTCTCTTTCTCTCTCTCTCTCTCTCTCTCTCTCTCTCTCTCTCTCTCTCTCCTCCTCTCCCCCTCTTTCCCTCTCCCCTCCTCTCACTTTGTCACATTCCTCTTAAAATAAATCAATTTTTCTTTCCTTTGTTTTTATGCTATCATTCTGTCTCTCTCTTCCACTTAAGTTGGGAAAAAAAAACTTCAGACATGAACAATTGTGGAATAGACTAGAGATTGAAACTTAAGAGAACTCTTATTTCTTAAGATATTAGATTGGAGTTTTGCATAGATACAAAAGTCACAACTTCACATCCCAAAAATTCTCCTTGAATTATGTTGTGGTTTTCTATTATCATTCACACATAGTCATGGGTATGTCCACTCATGAGATACCACCATAGCCACCTCTATCATTGAGAGCATAAGTTGATGGATGAACATGTGCTCATTTTGATGGAGACCCATGATCACTCTTAAAAGCACAAAGTAGATATGTTTGCAAGTAGATGTGTTTGCATCAGAGCATGCTTATGGGTTGATTTTGTTGGCAGTAGAAATGTCGTTTTAGGCAGCGTTGATTGGCATAATCTCAACTCTTGCATCTATGTGATGGGTTGATCTTGAGGAGAGTCAAGTTTGTAGTGCCAAGATCCCGTATTTCAAGGCCAGGATGTTGTTTCATGCATTTGGCCCATAAGAGGGGGGGAGGGGGGGGGGGGGGTTGGAATATGGGTTGTGTGGCACAAACCCCTTCACAAGGCATAAGGATATATATGTGTGGCTAATAAGATAAGGCACCTATTTGAAGGAATAGTGCCTCAAGCAAGCACTATATGACACATGGATGAAGGAAAGACTAATCCCATAAGCATGGGTATACTGTAAAGTACTTGTGGAGAATCTCTCATAATCTCGCTAGTCTTTTTGGAGATTGAGAGAGGCTGCATGGCTAGGAGGAAGTGGGATTGGGAACACCCACTACTTAGCGTTAATTTTGGGCCACGTGTGTGGCCAACAATAGTTTAAAAAGGACCCTCTTTTTTTTTTTCAAATCTAAAATCTTAATGCACAAGCAGAAAGATCTTGAAATTTCAAGTAAGTTTCCTTTTTAGACCCTATGCATCAAGTGAATAGGAAGGAGGGATATTTTGTCTGTCATAATCAAAAAATTTCTATCCACAAATGCGTGTTTGAAAAGGTACTCAACATCCCTAGATGCAATTTGCAAGCTTATTGCATGCAGAAGGCATAGAGGAAAAATGGCCTTTTAGATTTATTCCCCAAATCTTAGCTTAGTAGAGATGATGGAGTCAAAGCTTTGAGCTTGCTAGCAAATGTTTGGGTTGTTTTGAAGGAGACAAGGCATTTATTACCTGACATGAGAGGAAACATGAAGTTCAGGATAGATCAAGCAGTAGTAGAACAATTGAAGGGTCTTAGTAGACTCATTTTTTAAAGTAAAAGATGAGCCCAATCACTTTGGGGCTTGAGGATGGCTTTGATTACCCAAGAAGCAGAAAGTTTCCTAATTGCCTATTCGTAGTTTTTCTCTATCCCCACCACGACATCATGTATTTCTCTCGCTTTGCCAGTGCAAACAAGGCCAACTTTATAGACTAAGGATATGGATGCAAGGGTGGCTATATAAACAAAGGACAAGGTGTTGGAGCTAATAACCAAGGTGGAGCTAAAGTCGGTGATAAACAACACCATACAATTGAGGCTAGAGCCATGCAAGAGCCAAAAGTACCTCTAAAGAAAGCTCAAGCAAAGAAGGAACTAAAAGAGGAGCCAGCACAAGGGGTGGCCGACCAAACCTAGCAAGTTCTTTGCTAACCATTCTTGGAGGGGGAAAATCGGGTGGTGATGAATGACCTCACTCCTGTAAAGCAAGAGATGGACATGCAAGAGGCGCAAGCGATGCTTGGGATGGAAACAGATGGCCTGAGGATGTTAGCTCCAACCATGGGAGAGGATTCAAAGATGATGGAGGAAAGTTTGCACCTACATACAATGGCGAGAACGCCCCCCAACCTGCACGCAAGAAACGAATGGTGCACAAAGGGATGCTGAGAAGACAATAAGAGGAGAAGTTGAAGAAGGAGCATGAGGATCTCACAGTGAGAGAAGCCTCAGTGATCCAGGTACTTCTATCATGGCCTTCCTTGACGATGAGTTTTATCTAACCCTCAAGATTTATTGAGTACGCATGCCCTCATTGGACATTTCTCGGGAGTTAGACCCCCCTTAGCCATCCTAGAAACCTGGATTAGAAATAATCATGTACACAAGGGAATGGTTGTCTCCAATGCTCTCTTACTCAGAAAGGGTTTCTTCATGTTTCTTTTTTAGAAGCCAAAAATGGCTGCCAGAGCCTTGCAACATGGGCTATGAACCATTAGACATCAACCTCTTTATTTGGAATGGTGGTCACCTAGCTTCTCTCCTGACACTCCTAGATCTACCATGATGCCTGTTTGGGTTGAATTGTCTGATCTCCCCCTCTCCTTGTGCAATCAGCTCCCATTTCTCTATAGAGGACTAGGTGTCATGGGGGTAGAAAAATAAAACTTTATTAACACTAGGGTGAACCCCCTAGATTTGCATTAAGCTTGACATATTTAAAGATCTCCCTAAAACCTTAGTTATTCTAAATATGAATAGCAGTGTTTATAGAGTAGCAACTACTCTACAAAGGCTTACCAAACCCGTATTTTTTGTGTGTCCTTCCCATTCATGTGGTCAAGAATTTTCCTCAAAAAATGGTTAAACCCAAGAGTCGACCTCCTCCTCCTAAACCCATGTTGGTTGGAGAAGTGGGTTCACAAAGCCCCTACCAATGCTGAGACTTCCTCCCAAAAAGTGGGATCTTCCTCCCAAAAAGTGGGATATTCCTCGCATAAAGTGAGATCTCCCTCCAATCCTAAACAACAAGGAGATAAAGAAAAAATATTGCCTCCCCTTCCATAGCTACAAAAACTGCTTTTGAAGCACTGGTGGATATAGAGATGGATGAGTGAATCAATGAAAATCAAGGAAATATTGATGATGATATGGTGGAAGTTGGGTGATGATGAACCTGTAGATGTGCAAGCAATTGCAATGCCAAAGGTTTTTTTACTTTGAATGTGAGTGGCCTAACTAACCCTTGTAGAGGTAAGGAACTAGCTCACTAGCTCATTTTTAGCTCTTCAAGAAGTAAATATTACTTGGTACTTTACCAACCATGACGAAGGTAGAGGAGTGACTACTGTAGGAATCTTATCTCACTACAAAGGAATATCTAAGGTGGTAGTAGACCCCCAAATAGATGGCTTTTACTACAATGTATGCTTAAGGGGTAGGACTTTTTTTCTCATGACAAAAAGTCAATGTGGGAGGCTATGGATGGTGCAAGAGGCAATTGTTTTGTCTTATGTGATTTTAATATGGTGAAAAATCAGGATGCCAGATGGTTAGGGAAGCATACTGTGATCAAAGGTGGTGAGCTTGTTGCTTGCAAAGAACTCAAGGATACCCTTCAGTTAGTGGACACACATGTCATTGGTGACTTCACTTGGTGCAAGAATCAGATAGGGGATCTCAAGAGAGAAGCTTAGATGGATAGATATTATGCTTTTAAAGCTTAGGTAAGTCAAAGTCATAGTTTAAATCTTATTTAAGGCTCTTCTCTTTGAAGAGTGTTCAAGCTACATGTAAACTTGGGACTAGGACTTCCATTGGAACCACTCCTTCTAATCCAAAGGCCATGCAAAATGGAGTAAGATTGGTTGTGACCTTATAAGTACTTCTATATGTCCATAATGTTGCATGCAATTTGGTATCCCAATGAGTGCAATATTTAAATTGACAATCTTTGTAAGCACAAGATTCAAAGTTTTGTTATTAGACTTGGCTTGTTCATTGCGTCCGAGGTAGTATGTAGTAGCCACTCAATGAACAATCATAAATTCCTTTGTCAAGATTTCAAATACTTAATTAAAATGAGTGCCTTGATCACTTAAGACAACCATATCTACAAATTATGTTCTCAAAGGGAAACTGCAGAGCTATAGTGTGAGCTGAGTTATCCCAGATAGCTTTTGCTTCATCCCACTTGGTAGCATAATTAGTAGCAACAATCACATACTTATTCTAGTTTTTAGTTGTTTTAAAAGGATCAATGCAGTCGAGGAATCATCTATGAAAAGATCCCCAAGGTTCACTTGGTTGAAAAGTCATGTAATTTGGCGGCACCATCCGTCTTGTATGTAGCAAATATCACGTTGAATAGTAAAGGCATGGACATTCCAAAATAGTGTGCTTCACCACAATCCTACTTGCAATACTTTGGGAGCTATGAGACCTCTAGCAAAATGACCTCCAGCAAGACAATGAGTGCAACGTGTGGTAAAACCCATTGGTGTAACACACCATCAGCGCATTGGCAATACAACTGATCACCAATCAAAGTATATTTCCAGGACTTGACAATAATTTTCTTGCACTTGCTTTTGGAATTTGTTAAGAAAAAAATCTTGGAGACAAATATTGTAGCAATTCATCATATTTAATTTTGTTGAAATCCACTTGACAAAGAGATTGGCATCAGGAAGCTTGGTAGTAAAACTTGACTTGGGTGTTTGTTGTGTCCAAGGTGTGACAAACAGCCTTCTCTTGCATGGGATTTACTAATTTTATGAACAAGTATGAAATAAAACTCCTGTAGTAAGAGCATCCACCAACCTGCGTTGAATGATAGTTTTGTTGATAAGATATAATAAAGCTTGATGATCTACGTAGAAAATTAATTGATTGCCCAACAAATAATGCCAAATTTTTTGAATGCTATAGACCATACCTAGCTTCTCTTTCCATTGTACTAATCGCACTCGGGCTCCATCATTAATCTACTAGCATAGTAAATAGGATAATCCATTTTACCCTATGGTTGAAAGAAAATAATCCCAATGGCATATGCAAAAGCATCCACATGCAATTGAAATATGACATCCTATCTCAGAGGTCTAAGAATAAGCATTTTAGAAGCCTTTTGTTGTAGTTTCTGGAAAGCCTTGGACAACTAGGGAGTCCACTAGAACTTGACATCCTTCTTAGTGAGCTCATGTAATGGGGCATCTATCTTAGCAAAGTTGCAAATGAAACACTTGCAAAAGATGATCAACCCAATAAAAGACCATAGCCAAGTCAAATAGTTGGTTTAGGCATAGACTCAATAGATTTGATCTTACCAGGTTTAGTTTTGTGAGTAAAAACAGATGAATATACACAAAATTCATCCAAAGTAAATGGCAATGAACTCAATCAAGTAATCCCTACAGTTTCCATTAGTCAGATAATCCCAAAAAGTTTTGACCATAAATCTCTCTCAAATCTTTTAAATATAGAAGGTGCATTTCTGAGTCCAAAGGGCATAACCTTAATGGCACATACACCCCATTCAATGACAAAGAATATACACCCCATTCAGTGACAATGTATTTTTTGTTTGATCTTCTAGTCAACAAAAATATTATTATAGACACTATAGCCATCCATGAATATCAAGTATATCATCTGTGAATGGAATAGGAAAAGGGTCTGGTATGGTCTAGGCATTTACCTTTTGTAATCCACACAAACTCATATCTTTTCAAAAAAATTAGGTACTTTTGCAATAGGAGAAAGCCAATCACTTCTATCAATAGACTAAATAAAACCTACTTGAATGAGCTTATCTAACTCAGCTTTGGCTTGCTTAGCATAGTTTTTGTTAATTCTATACCTCTACTACCTAGCGAGTTTTGTTTTCAAGAAGCTACCTAATGGGTTTAACATCAAGTATCACATTAATTCTATGCGAGCGAATTTCTGCAAGGATCCTTTTACATAGTATAACTTCATGAAAAAATATCCTTATATTGCTTGAACACATTTTTAACTTCATTCAAATAATCATCAACCACATAAGCACTGATGACTACTGTTTTGGGATTTTGTTATGACCCCAAATTTAGTTCTTGAGTTGGCTCTAGAAGCAACTACTACTGTTAAGTATCTCTCGAAAGTTAAGCCTCGAGACTCCAGGTTTTGGGCCTCGTTCACGGAGTTCGATCCTTAAATGACTTAAGGAATGAGGGCGCTCAAGGAGTTTGAGTCCCAAATCGCTTAAGTCTTGGAGGCATGAGGCTAACACAAGCGCTATTTGGGACACCCCTCAAAAAATATGGTTACCACAAGCACTATTTTTGCTACTAGTAGGGAGAAATGGGAAGAATAGCAATATGCCGTGGCACCCTATGGGCCCAAGAGCCTTTTTATTGTAAAGAGAGGGAGAGTGCTAAAAGGAAAAGGGTTGGCCCTCCCTTCAAAAGGTGACATGTATAAAAGGCCAAAGTGTTGACTTTGGTCTTCATTGTTGTTTGCACAAGTTTGAATACAAGCTCCCTCTTCTCTTCCAAGAGAGTGTTTTGGGTGTTCCCTTGTTTCCATTGTAGTGCCCTTGTGTTTGCCACTCCATCCCCCTTCACTCTCCTCTTTTCTTCTTCTTCTCCCTCCCTTCTCCCCTCTCTTCTCCCCTCTCCCCCTTCCCTCTTTCTCGTGTGAAAACACATTGCAACAATCTGGAGGCCGCTTGAGTGACACTTGCGAATGGCTCGTGCCTTGCATTGCTCTCACAAGGAGTAGCCTGGAGTGGAGGCTCCATCGGTATCTCTTCAACATCCCCATGACACGTGAGTCACCACCGAGACCCACATTTTTGGCATCGCTACCGGGGATAAAAGGTATGCTTTTGCATTGCACTTGTCTTCCTTCGTTATCTACCCATTGTACAAGGCTTCAAGCTTAACTTGGAGCTTTGTTAGTGGAGTTGTAGGATAGAAAAGGATGAAGAAGTGAGAGTTGTGGACGGAAAAGTAGGAAAGCTATCATTTTCTATTGGAAAGTCATTTTGGAGCATTTAAAGCTTGTTTTTTATGCTTTTTAGTGTTTTGAGTTGATAGGAGCTTAGTTGTGAGATTTCTAAGGAGTGTGTGCTATCCAAACACATAAAAAAACAACAAAAAAGATGATTCTTGTTGAATTTTGAAGTTGTTTTGTGTTCTAGAACTCACCCCTCAAGAAATTTTGGCTTTTGTCTTGCAAAAATTATTTTTTTTCCAAGTGTTTTTCATTGTGTAGGTAGACTAAGTAGTGTAGCACCCCCCTAGCATAACAAAACCAGAATAGAAACTCAAAATTCCCCAAAATCCTTAAAAAACCAATCGGCGACATAGTGTTCCACTATCCCCACAAGTTGATGCCATAGAGCTATCCCGTCGACCGGTGCGTAAGCTGTATCCTGCCAATCAAACCACGTTGACCCAATGCAATAGCCGTATCCCGCCGACCTAACCTTTGACCATGGCCTAACCCACCACTGCCTTGATTAAATGCATATCAAAGTTAATTATCCCGCCGACCTGACAGTCATTGACCTGTGGCCTTGGAGCTATTTTGCCGACTGTTACCATCTTGTTACTCTGCCACCAGTGCGGTGAGCCCACCCCCATGCCTGTGGTCATATCCGTATCCCACCGATCATCGCGATATGCTTACTCTGTCGCCTGTCGCTATTTTTATTCCATCGATCATTGCAATACGCTTACTCCATCGCTCATCGCTATTTTTGTTCCACCGATCATTGCATGATATGCATACTCCACCGCCCGTTGCTATTTTTAATTCCCATGCACATCGCTATAACTATATCCCGCCGACTCCTGATCCCACGACCCATTGTCTTAACCTTATCCCTATGCCTGTAGGGATACCACTTGCGTCTTATCCCGGTGAACACATGGCAAGATTTATTCCGTCAATCGTCACGATACATCTACTCCGCTACCTTTCGCGTTCCGCTCACTCCATTGCCCATCGCTATAATTATCCCACTGCTCGTTGCTATACGAGTATCTCATCATCCGGTGCGATACCCTATCCCTACGATCATTGCCATAGAGCTATCGCCATGACCAGCGGAATACCTTTGGGGTAGCCAAGAATTAAACAATTCTAGAACCTCAATTTATCCTAAGTGTGCCTAGATAGAGGTCTCCCACATGCACTTGAGGTCCGGGAGAATTTTGTCCAAGGATCTTGTGCCAAAAGATAGGGCTTCAAGCTATGCTCAACCTACCCTCTGCCCTAGTTGGGAATCTGGAAGCTAGATTCCTAGCCTCCACTCGTTATTAATAGGCCCCCGATAGGAAGATCTATCTGGCTCTGACGAGATCGAGAGCTTGGATGAAGTAATGCAAGACCCCTCGGGTCCACGGGCTTCTGAAGCCCCAGTCACTAGTGTGGCCTCTCCCAACTCTCTTGCACCTTCGGTTGCATCTAGGCTAAGAGGTACATTCTCCAACATGTTCAGATGTTTAGGCCAAACAGAGTCGCCAGACATGGAGAACCCCTTCGCCGGCATGTTGGCAAGAAGGGAAGGAGTGCAACATCCAGCTCTCGAACCATAGACCGGGATGGAAACCACCTTTGTAGACCCACGACCCTCTGCTTATGTGAGACCTTCCCAATGGAAACACATGGATGATGAAGATCCATGGATAAGGGAATTTAGAAGGCAAGACCCCAGCCGAGGGGATGCGAGGAACTTCCAAGGGGGAGCGCCTTATGGACCCTCAACAGTCTAGGTGCCACCAACTTTTGTCAATTATGGGGCACCACAGTTTCCACTTATCACCCATTGCATGGAACTAACATTCCCATGCCCCAGGACCCACCTCCTCCGAGAGTACGTCCCTTCCCATCCATACATGTTGCACCGATGAATGCAAGCCTTGGCACATCTGTTCCAATGCTGGTACCACCAACTACGTGGATACCACCACTCGAGCCACGCTTAAGGCCAGCCCTATGTCTCGTCAGGCCCACAGCAACAGCACCCTTGCCAGTCGCTCAAACAGTGTTAACTGATGAAGCAATGCACATCTTGGTGAATGCCCTAGGAAGGGGGGCCACACCACCTCCACCCACCCTAGTGTTTCCCATAGGTATTGCAAATCCCTCGAGGAGCCGACCCATAGCAATCTCCAAGTTAATGACCAAGTTCCTTGGAGAAGGAGACCCAGTCTCCCATGTGGAGCGACTTGAGAAACTTTGTGAAGCTTTTGGTGCTCTAGGAGACCTAGAAATGGCCAATGCGCTTGGTCTCAACTTGGATGGCAAAGTAGGCCAATGGTATAGGGCTCTCACCCCAGAAGAGAAAATCAACTGGAAGACATTGAGAAAGGCCTTCATTGTGGGATTTGTCCCTAGCCCCATAAATGGAGCTCGATTAATCAATTGTATGGGGTAATGTAGAATAAGGAATCCCTAAGGGATTACATTGCCAAGATCAAGCACCTTAATGCTCGCTGTGAACCGTATGAGTGGATGAGCAACGAACAGCTATTGCCCCACTTCCTCTTCGGATTGGTAGACCCAAAGCTGCTCATGAATCCTACCTCCTTTGATCTATGCAACAAGGTGGCCATCTATATATGTGACAACATGATGGACAAGGCAAATTTGGATAAAACCCTAGATTCCTCAGAAGTAGCTCTATTAATTAGGTCTTCGAGTGTAGAAATGATCAAGAAGGAGACCAATGAGCCCAAAGGCTTGGATATGAGTGAGCTAGCCTCCAACCTGCTAGATTAGCTAGGCCAGCAGTGGAGGACAGGAACCTCAAAGGAGGCCCCGAGCAGCTCCCACTTGTTTCCACAAAGAGACAACATCTGGTGTAGGGTATGCAATGGTAACCATCGAGTGCCTGCACCTAAGGGCAAGGCCGACACTCTACTATGCACACTACCATAGGTGGGGAAACCATGATACCTCCCAATGTCGATTTTCGAGGTCCCTTCCCCAACCCATGTATCAAATGAGACCCCCATTAGCCCTAATGGCCCTGCCTAACCCTTTGATCACACAGGATGGTCCTGTGGCTAGTCCTAGCTAGTATAGAACTCAACTAGCTCCATTACCACCACCCATGTTGGGCCCACAACCCCCACTACCTTGTATAACCTCAGTCAATTAGGTGTTGGCAGAGGAAGTACCCTATGACTAGGAGGATATGGATCCAGATCATGAACCTCATGATTATTGAGAGTGCTCTCAACGGAAGCAAGAATGGAAGAGGAAGAGAGAGAGAGATAGAGAGCCACACAAGTTTTGGTGGGTGCAGAACCACCCTAATCTTCGTTTTCATTCATTTATATATGTGTTTGAGTATTGTACATAACCAGGGTTAAGGCACAGTGACCTTTAACCCCCACAACCTCCCACTTAAAGGACAATGTGCCTTTAAGGGAGAACAACAGTGAGCATACTATCCAATGCCCATCAATACATGACAATACTCAAACCGCTGACTAGGTAGACTCTTCGTCAGCATATCTGCAGGGTTATCATCTGTATGAACCTTGACAAGCTCTATGCACTTGTCCTCAAGTACCTCCCTGATGAAATGGTACGTGACCTCAATGTGTTTGGTCTTTGCATGAAAGACCGGATTCCGTGCTAGCTGAATAGCACTCATGGAATCACTATGCAATGTCGGTACACCTGTATGAATCCCCAAATCTCCCACTAGCCGATCAAGCCATATAGCCTCCTTGCAACCCTCTGTGGCTGCAACATACTCAGCCTCTGTGGTAGACAAAGCAACGCACTTCTGTGCGTGAGACATCCATGACACTGCACCACCTGCAAAGGTGAACACATAACCAGAAGTGGATCTCCTACTATCCACATGCCCTGCATAGTCTGAATCTGTGTACCCAAGTACACACATGTCTCCTTTACCAAAGCAGATGCACATCTCCTTGGTACCCTTCATGTACCTCATGATGCACTTAACTGCCTCCCAATGCCTCTTTCCTGGATTAGCCATATACCTGCTAACAACTCCCACTGCAAATGCAATGTCTGGTCTAGTAGCTATAATAGCATACATAAGACTCCCAACTACTGATGCATAAGGAACCTTGGCCATCATGGCCCTCTCCTCTTCTGATTTGGGACTATCTGTATGACTCAGTTTCACATATGGAGGCAATGGAGTACTCACTGCCTTCCCCCCCTCCATATTGAAACGCTGCAATACTTTTGTAACATACTCTTTTTGTGAAATCCAAAGGAGTTTCCTACTCCGATCACGCATGATGCGCATACCAAGAATATGACCTGCAAGTCCCAAATCCTTCGTATCAAAGGCCTCATGCAACTTGGCCTTTAATGCATCTAGCTCATAAGTATTCTTGCTAGCCAATAGCATATCATCCACATATAGTGCCAAGATTATCAGGCTATTATCCTTAGCCCTTTTAGTGTAGAGGCAGTGATCAATTTCACTCCTCCTAAAATCCTGGGACCAAATGAAAGCATCAAACTTCTGATACCATTCTCTAGGCGCTTGCTTAAGACCATAGAGACTCTTCTTTAGCTTGCAAACTAAATGCTCTTTGCCCTTTTCTTCAAAGCCTTCCGGCTGCACCATGTAAATTTCCTCATGCAAATCCCCATGCAAGAAAGCTGTCTTAACATCCATTTGCATAAGCTCCATATCCACTACTGCCACTAGTCCAAGCATGCATCTAAGTGTGGTCATCTTCACAACCGGAGAGAATATCTCATCAAAGTCCACACCCTTCTCTTGCTTGAACCCTTTAGCAACCAAACGGGCCTTGTACCTAGGCACATCATCACCTGTGACCTTCGTTTTGTAGACCCATTTACATGGCAATGCTTTCTTTCCATGTGGCAAAGAAACCAAGTCCCAAGTCTTATTCTTCATAAGTGAACTCATCTCTGATTGCATAGCATACTCCCACTTGCATTGATCCTCATGCATCATAGCCTCTCTGTAGCAAGAAGGCTCCCCGCAATCAGTAAGCATCACATAGTCTACCCCTGGAACAAACCTATCAGGTGGTCTAGGCACTCTAGATGATCTTCTCAAGGGCATTTCAGCTTGCTGTCCCACCTGCATATCAGCCACATTTGGCTCATCATTTCCACCAATAGATGATCCATCATCTACCCTTGATTGTATACCTGTGGGAGTACTTGGTGGTACCATTTCTTGCACATTTGGTGCATGGACAGCTTGCTGCCTATCAACATATGCAGGTGGATTCACATCCTAGAAAGTAATTCTCCTCATTTCCACATCCCTCATGGGTGCCTTATGCATCTTCTTCTCATTGAAGACCACATCATGGCTGTGTATGATCTTCTTTGCTTCTGGATCCCAGAGACGATAGCCCATCTCTCCACTTTCACCATAACCCAAAAAGATGCATTTCCTAGACTTAGGATCTAGCTTCTTTCGAAGCTCTTTTGGCACATGTGCATATGCCTCACACCCAAATATACACAAATGAGAGTAAGAGGGCTTCTTGCCATTCCATGCCTCTTCAGGAATACCACCATCCAAACTCTTACTAGGTGATCTATTGATCACATGCACTGTAGTCTTCATTGCCTTAGCCCAAAAACCACCAGAAAGACTTGCATTGGAAAGCATGCATTGCAACCTTTCTTGAATGGTACGGTTCATCTTTTCTGCAACTGGATTTTGCTCTGGAGTACGAGGGGATGTGAGCTCCCTCTTAATCCCACGTGTATCACATAAATGCTGAAAGTCATGAGAGAGATACTCTCCACCATTGTTAGTTCGTAGGCATTTAAGCGTTCTACCTGACTGATTCTCAACCAAGGCCAGCCATTTCTGAAATACCTGGAACACATCACTCTTCCGAGCTATAGCATAAGCCCACACTTTCCTAGTTGCATCATCAATGAATGTCACATATTCAGCCCCGCCTAATGACCGTGTAGGCATGGGACCACATACGTCTGAATGCACCAAATTAAGCATTTCAAACTCTTTCTTTCCCCTTCTTTTATGGGCTGATTTAGTCTGCTTCCCATCGAGACAATGCTCACAAAATTCAAAATCAGACAAACTCAAATGCGGTACATAACCCAAACGGAATAAGAGTTTCATTCCATTCTGGCTCATGTGCCCCAACCTGCAATGCCACAAAGAAGTGCTTGGCTGCTCGGTTATTGCAACAACATGATCAAATACCCCTGATACATGTAAGGGATACAAAGTCCAACACTTGGCACCCCTGGCCAAAAGCATAGAGCCCTTCTGAATTTTCCAACTTTGAAAGTCAAAAGTGGTGTAAAAACCAACATCATCTAGCTGACCCACTGAAATAAGACTCTTGGTCAGCTTAGGCACATGTCTCACATGTTTCAAAACAAATGCAGACCCATTTGCAAAAGAAAACTTTATGTCACCTGCTCCCACTATGTCACATGCATAGTCATTTCCAAGATGCACATAACCTGTCTTTCCACTATCATAAGTGGAGAACCATTCCCTATGGGGAGTAACATGGAATGAAGCACCAGAATCCAAAATCCAATCCTGGGAATATGCATCATCTGAAGTGGTAAGCAACTCTGCAGATAAACTAGACATGAAGAGAACATCATTGTCACTATCACGTGTGACTGCATTGATCTCCTCGATCTTCACTTTTCCTTTGTCCTCCCTTGGACTCTCTTCCTTTTGATTTGCACCCCAATTTGCATTCTTTTTCTTATCCTTTTGCTCTCTTTTCAGCCTCTTTTCAGCTTGTAGCAATCCTTTTTCATATGGCCCTTCTTGCCACAATGGTAACACTCAATGTTCCATGCCCTGGATTTGCTACATGACTTCACTCTTTCTTGGGACTTCCCCCTGAATTGTGATCTGCCCCTTTGCACATTTAAGGCTGCATCCTGCTTGTTGCCATCCATAAACTTCCATCTAATCTCCTCGGCCAACAAGCTACCCACAACATCATCAAATTTCAGTACTCCACTAGGTGCAGAGTTACTGATAGCTGTACGGAAGGTATCCCATGAGGATGGCAATGAACATAAGAGAAATATTGCCTTAGGCTCTGCATCAAAATTCATTTTCTGAGCCTGAAGCTGGCTGAAAATAATATTGAATTCATTCAAGTGAGAAGCAATGGAGACCCCTTCCTTCATCTGCAGCTCAAACAACCTCTTCATGAGGTAAACTTTATTAGAGGCAGTTTCCTTCTCATAAGTGGCACACAGTTTCTTCCACAAATCTTCCGTAGTCTGCTCATTTTACTACTGTGAAATAAACTGACTCTGCAAGATGAAGTCTAATAGTAGACTTTGCTAATGCATCCAACTCATTCCAATCATCCTCAGACATATTTGCAAGCTTAGCTTCAATCCCTGCCAAGGGTTTAATCTGTTTCTTTTGAATAAGCACATCCCTTATCTGTTCTTTCCACAAAGAAAAGTTTGTCCCATCAAACTTTTTAATGCTGAAAAACTCCTTTTCAGGCATGGAAGAGGATGCCATGATGCAAATAAAGCAAAATCCCAAATGCTAGTGCCTGCAAGAGAGAATCACACCAAATACCAAGTGCACCCAAATGTGTATGCCACAATAGAGTGAAATATCACCAAAACTAAAAGCTCAAAGCATCAAAAGATGCATCTGACTCATGTGCATATACTATGCATCCATATGAGCAAATCTGGCCCAAAAGGAAATGCCAATAAGTGCCAAATGACTCAAGCATAAACACCGTCCACTGGCATATGCATCAATAATATCTCATCCAAGAGAGCATAGCACTATCAGTGCATCACTTGCAATGTGTCAAAGCTATCCCTCAGCTTAAAATAGCATCCATGTGCAAAGCATCCATAAAAAAAATAGCATCCCACAAGGCAATTTGGGCCTATCAGCGCATCCAACAAGGACCGCAATGCATCCAAATGGCCTATAAATCATCCATTACAACCCAATGCATACCACGAATGAGCGCACACTGCTCAAACTGCAACCAGAGTGATCTGCATAAGGTATGCTCAAGAAATCATAGTCCCACGGTAATGAGCGCTACTGAAAATAGAACCTGAGATGCCTCAAAACATGGGCGCCATCGCATAATTGGACTCAGCAAGAAAATCTGCAAATATCTCTCTTCTGCCAGAACTCCAAAATCCCAACTGATGAGTGAGAAATGGGAGTCAATACTTATTCACTGCCATGTGGCATAAATCTAAGGTTTCAAAACCTTAGTATGAAAAATGCATAACAGAGAGACGAAATCGAATACACAGAGATTTATAACTCTGAAAATCCTCCACCGAATCACGCAAGAACTGATAGGTAGGGGTTTTTGGGCGTCTGGAACGCAATGGGACAGACGGTTTTGGAAACCGTGGCCTCAATCACTGGGTCCAACACACGGACTGAAAAACGTTTTTTGAAACAGAGCTGTTTGTAAACTCCACCGGAGTGCAAATGATGAGCAACATAGAAGTTTTAGGACCTCTTGAGTCCACCAGAACTGACAGATCTGCAAATGGTTGCTCCAAACTTGAGTTCCAACACTCGGGCAAAAAACGCAGGAACTGACATAGTGACTCAGAAATCCAATGAAATGATCCCAAATTCAGGAATGAAGATGTTTCCAGGCTCCTGAAGTAATGTGGACACCAAAAGCAAGCAATAGTTGCCTCTACAAGTCAATACGGAGTCTCTGTCATCGAACGGAACAGGAAAAAGCTCAAAAAACGACTTTTTCTTTGAAAGCTCTTAACAGGCTCTCAAAACCACTTCACAAAGCCAAAGTGACTTTTCCAAAGGTTCCACCAAGGTCTCTGCACACTCGGATGCAAGTAAAGTCACCCACAAAGCTTCCCACAGAGCTTCTCCTTCCTTCCACAAAGCTGCTGAGCTTCAAAGCATTCACGCATGCTCAGCTAGATCACCCGGGCTCTGATACCGGTTGAGAGTGCTCTCAACGGAAGCAAGAATGGAAGAGGAAGAGAGAGAGAGATAGAGAGCCACACAAGTTTTGGTGGGTGCAGAACCACCCTAATCTTCTTTTTCATTCATTTATATATGTGTTTGAGTATTGTACATAACCGGGGTTAAGGGACAGTGACCTTTAACCCCCACAATTATGACCCCTACAAGGATGCAAGTGGCACCCTGATCCACTACCTCTTGCCAGAGGATCAACAGGTCCCCGTATTCCAAACTGCTCCCATGAATGCAAGGGCAAGAGACCTAAACTCAATCGCTTGGAGACCCTCGCTCCAATGTTACACCTACCAGGGTCCCCATAGAGCAAGTGAATGCCCCTACTGAGGTACTTCTAACTCTTCGGTGTCCTGTTTCAAATGCCACGGGCCACATTTCTTAAAGGACTATCCATACAAGGATCGTACCCTTGCCATTCCAACCACACACCCTTGTGTGTGGGGTGTGGGACTGAGCATTAGTTCTAGGACTGTCCCATGAGGAGATCCACAACCCCAATCATCGTGCCAAAGAGTACCAGCCTTAATTTGCTTAGCATCGAACAAGGGCAAGTGGTGGTAGCGCCCCTATAAGTCATCATAAGGATGCAAGCCAAGGCATTAGGCAAGGCAATGAGGAAGCTTGCAAGGAAGGGTAAAGGGTCCATCCTGCCATGTCTTGAGATCCCTCCACATCCCCTAACCCGATCCAAGAAGGCCATTCGGGTAGGTGACGGCTCAAATTAGGTGCTTATCCAAGAAAGTTCTGATGAGGAGACAACCACTCTCACCACCTCCTCTACTTCTCAACATGCTTCCACCCAGGGTGACCCTAAAGTGCCTCCAAGTTTAGAGATAAACAATCTAGTGTAGGCCCAAGGCCTAGCCCCCTCGCCCTCCTATAAGGAGACCTATCTTGACCCAGTCCTAGCAAAGCAATACGTAAAAGATGCCCAAAACTTGGTATGGGACTGCCAAGAGAAGTTCGAGCATTGACTAAAGGCAAGTAGAGGGTCAGATACTATTCATCCAGCCCACTTGATGGGCCACTAAGGGGCAAAATCGCTCGAGGTGCCAGAAAGAGTGGAGGAAGAGGAACACCTAAGCTTTGATTAGTCAGAAGCTCTAGATCTGATGCAAAAAATGTTCTAGGAAGACCTAGTACTACAAAACCTCTAGGAGGACTTGGAGATCTATATGGCTTCAAGGACATGTTGTCCATGGAAGAAGATGCTTCTCAAGAATGCTGCGATAGTGCTAGGTTGGCTGCCTTCCTATTGACAAAGGTAAAAATGTCGATTGCTTCCCTGCTAAGAGGACATCCCATCCTATGGCATGATCTATCCAACTGGATGAATAGACTGCTCTTGCCTCCAATCCTTGCCATCCGTAAGCACAACCAATCATCACTAGAAAAGGGACAGAACCTACCCAAGGTTCCCATCAATAAGCTAGGCCAGTACTTTGAGGGTGATGACACAAATGCTGCTATCCCCATAATCTATCAAAACCAGAAGGTTGAGGCCATCTTGGATGGGGGAGCGGGAGTGAGTGTCTGGACCAAGGAATGCTGGGTGAAATGGGGAAAACCCACACTCGAGCAAACCCATCTAGTAGTAAAGTTGGAGGAACTACCGAGCCCTTAGGAGTGCTTACTGGCATAAACTTTAAGGTATTTGGATTCACATACCCCGTCAGGTTTGTAGTCATGGACTTCACCCGGTAGCCGAGATATGAAACTATCCTCGGCAAGTCCTTGCGAATGTTCGGACTTGTGCACGACTGGCGTAATGATAACATTTACTTGTGGCATGAGGAGCAAACCATGAGAGTGGACTTGCACACCTACAAGGCCCACCCACTGTCAGGACACCTCTTTGCCACAAAATCTGACACCACTACCCAAACCACCTTCGTAAAGCTATTCCATCCCTGTGATAAGGAAGAGGATGAGAAGGAGTTTGATGACTTCTGGTATGCACCTCTCCTCGAGCTAGAATTCTGGCAGAATTGGATGCACATCTTAGCCAATATAGATGTCCTAGAGAGAGTAGGGTTTTAGATCACCATCGTGGAACTCAAGGGTCTGACCCCAGTGGTTCCCCTAAGAATGTTTAACATGCTCAAACCCCGAGAGGTAAGCAAGGGAGCTGTGAGGGTAAAATTAGATCTCCACTGGCTGTCATACGTGGGTGCCACGACTGCTTACCAGGAATTCTCCTCCAATTGGGGAACCAGGGCGAGTAAGAGAACTTCCCCCGTTGGCTCTATAAGCATAATGGAAGAGCCTCCTTTAGGTCCCAAACCCCCTGTATCCAAAGGCATGACTAAGGCCAAAGGGCCATGCCTTTGATAGAAATAAAGGAGGAAACTGAAGAAAAAGAGGACCTATGGCAAGTATCGGCCCATTACAAGGCCTACATGATTGAGGATAAAGATCTTATACCAACAGGCCAAAAGGTCTCGGGAAGACGAATGTTCTCAAGGGTATAACAGGCCAGCCCCGGTCAAGGAGGTAAACCTAGCCTCGGTCAAGAAGGGTAGGACCCCCAACCCATATTCGTCGTCGACGATCTCACCCCCAACGAGGAGAATGCCTTAATAGCTCTCCTACAAGAGTACAAAGACTGCATGGCCTGGAAGTACACCGACATGAAAGGGGTGCATGCAGAAGTAGTGCATCACACAATCCCCATGCTAGATGATGCTAGGCTGGTACGTCAACACCCGTACCCTATGAATCCCAAATACGCGCTCATAGTGAGGGAAGAAATCCAGAAACTCATAGATGCGGGATTCATCTATGAGATTGAGCATACGGACTGGGTATCACCCATCGTAATAGTCCTAAAGAAAAGTGGAAAAGTTAGAGTATGCATGGACTTGAAAAAGGTTAATGCCACCACTCATTGAGACCACTACCCCTTGCCATTCACGAAACATGTTCTCGAAAGGGTAGTCAAAAAGGAAGCTTATAGCTTCCTAGATGCATTCTTGGGTTACAACCAAGTGTTGATCGCCCTACAAGATCAACATAAAACCGCCTTTGCAACAACTGAGTGGGGTGTGTATGCAGCCAGGTGATGATATTTGGATTAACCAATGCCCTTGCCACCTTCCAATGGATGATGATCACAGTATTCAAAGAGTGTCTGAGAGACTTTGTGGAAGTCTTCTTGGATGACTTCTACATGAACTCAATGTGGCATGACCACTTGAAGTACCTCAGGCTCGTCCTCGAGAAGTGCCACCTATACTGCATATCCTGAATCCTCTTAAGTGCCAGTTCTGGGTCAAACATGGTGTCATTCTGGGTCACATAGTTTGCCAGAATGGATTCTCTATGGACCACAATAAAATCAAACTCATCTTGGAGTTACCACCCCCCACCAACGCCAAGGGAGTCCAACGATTTGCTGGCCACACGGGCTATTATAGGAGATTCATCTTGTTCTATGCGAGCATAGCCTGTCCATTATACAAACTGCTAGTATCTTTTGAGTGGACTGAGGAATGCTAGAAATCCTTTGAAACCCTCAAACTGGATCTAGCCATCGCACTTGTGTTGAGGTCACTCGACTAGAATTTAATATTCCACCTCCATATCGATGCCTCCAACTTTGCCATCGGGTGTGTGTTAGCCCAACCCAAGGAACATAATCTGGATTACCTGATATACTTTGCGAGCTGCCATCTAAACAAGGCTGAGGTAAACTACACCACAACCGAGAGGAAAAACCTGGCCATGGTCTATGCAGTCAAGAAGTTTAGGCACTACTTGTTAGCTAACCAATTTGTCTTCACACCAAGCATTGCTATACTTGGTCAACAAGCTCTGCATCACTGGACGCACCACTAGGTGGATGTTAATCCTTTTAGAGTTCGACTTCATAGTTGTTGTACATAAAGGGAAAACCCACATCCTGGTGTCCAACCACCTGTCGAGAATCCCAAACGGTGAAGCCCCAATGGGAGTAGAAGCAGGGAAAAAATTAGGGGCGAATTTTAGCCCAACGGCTAATTTAGAGGCTTTCCCAAGTTGGCTGGGCTAATATTTAGAGCTTTAAATTTGATAAATTACCCCAAAATTAAAGGTGGGCTAATTTTTAGAGCCTCAAATTTGATAAAGTCACCCTAAAAGTGGTAGCAGGGCTAATATTTATAACTTTATATGGGGTAAGATTCGCCCATTGACCTACACTGTCATAATCTTGTTCCCTCCTTATTTTCTACCCTAAGTAGAAGATGATCTCCCAGATTCTTCTCTCTTCTTTCTCGACATCATCCCCAAATGGGCCATCGAAATCGTTCACTACTTGGCAAACAGATTACCCCTGGGCCACGCCCTTAAGAAGGATTGAGCACGTAAACTCATTAAGGATGCAATGCCATACCAATTGATAGCAGGCCAACTATACCATAAGGGCAAGGATGGCATTCCACGAAGATGTGTGTGTGAACACTAATACATTGATGTGCTTGAAGAGAATCACAGGAGGTCATTTTGCCGCTTATGTTATAGCACGTAAAGTGTTGCAAGCTGGTATTTGATGGCCGACACTCTTTGAAGACGCAGTCGAATTCATCGAATGATGCAAACCCCGCTGTCAGCATGTCTAAATCCCACACAAGGCAGACATGATGCCCTTGACTGGAATCTTGACCGATCAATTCTTTAAGAAATGGGGCATTGATTTTATTGGACCCATAAGCCAAGCAGCTAAGGGAACCGGGGCCAGATACATCATCTTGGCTACCGACTACTTCACCAAGTGGGTAGAAGGGAGAGCCAAGGTGAAGGCTGATGCAAGATCCACCTCCAAATTCTTATGTGAACAAGTCATCACACGGTTCGGATGTCCATTGGAGTTAGTCAGTGAAATCGAGGAACTCACTTCCTCAACGAAACGATAGAAATCCTAACTAGTGAGTTTATGATCATACATAGGAAGTCAACACCGTACTATTCTAGGGCAAATGGCTTGGCCAAGAGCTCCAATAAAATGTGCTATAAGATCATCACCTGTACAGTAGAAGCCAGTAGAACTGACTAGGAGCATAAGCTCATAGCCACATTATGGGCCTACAGAACCTCCTACAAAGTGGCCACGCACTGTACCCCCTTCAGCCTAGCCTTTGGGGTGGAGGAGGCGATGCCAATGGAGTATGTAGTGCCTAGCCTTTGTCTTACCATCAAGGAAAGACTTATAGAGAATGCATTAGTAGAATAGCTAGTTGACCACGAAAGGTTAGAAGAGACAAGGTTGCATGCAACAGCCTAGTCTCTTTGGGTAGAAAAGGCCCGGTGTAAAAAGTGGTTCGACCACAACCTCAAGAACAAGGACCTAGTAGAGGGAGATTTGGAACTCCTATACAGCATCCGTAATACCAAACACAAGCTAAAGTACCGAGGTATGGGACCCTACCACGTGGTTGAGATCACTCCCCAAGGGTCGTGCCGAATAGCCACCCTTGAGGGGAAAGAAATGGATGGCTACCTTAACGGGAGAAAATTAAAAAGATACTACGGGCCACTCACTCTCTCCACCCTTCAAGCCATGCATAGAGAAAAAGAACTCAAGGCCAAGGTGGTTAAGATGAAATGTCAGGCCATCGAGGAAGCCAGAGCCCGTAATGCTAAGCTCCGACAGTGTAAGCAAATGACACTACTTAAGGCAACAACTGAACAAATGCAACTAACAGATGAGCTAACAGTAGAGCTAGCTAGGTTGCTTGTTCAACTATAGGTTCCACGCATGTGCATTAAAGCACTCGTAGATCCAGAAGCGAGCCACAACTTCATCTCCCGTAAGGTATGGGAAAAGTTAAAGGTACCCCTCACCCTCACCATCGCTTCAGTAAGAGCTATAAACGGCCAACTCCTACAAACCTTGGGTTTTGTAAATTTAAGTCTATGCCAGGCAATGGAAATACGATTTTATGTTCTATCTGTTAAATTACACAGTGCAGCAGAACAGAAATTGAACAAAGAATAGAGAGTACACAGCAAACTGGAGATGAACAAAATTTTCCTTCAATATTGATGTAGTGCAAATGATGGCTCCGTCCACCCATGTGCTCCCACACTGGAGCTTAGATGGCAATCTAGACAGATACTAGGTGAAGAGCTACTAGCTACTGGAAGATCTAATTTGGTACAATGGACAGCGGAGGTTGCCTCTTTATAGCTATGAGGGCAATAGTCGGATCAACATAGTCGGTGGAACCGACCTATCAACCTAGTCGGTAAAGTCGACCAGTCAACCTAGTCGGTGGAACCGACTAGTCGTCCATGAAATATTCAAGGAATATTCCCTTTACCATTGCCTCAAGGGCCCTCACCCTTGAACCCCCATCAGGGGGGCCACTAGCTCCCCTAGGACCCCCCAGCTGGGGGCCAGCTGGCCCCTAGGCCCCAACAAGAATAAGGGGCTCCACACAATCACCTTTCTACCATCAATGGTCTCATTGATAGACCTCATTTGACATGCAAATTAGGATCCCAAGTCAGGATCCATCCAGTGTCCCGGGCTCACACATGGCTTCTCCTCATATGGGGGCCTTACAACTTGAGCACCTTGGACCACTGGTGGTTACCAAGAGGGTGGGGCATTGAGCATATGTAACACCCCCCCTCAATGTCCAACTACCTTCTCGGCCCAATGTCGAGTCTCTAAAGATGACCCTGAATAGATGACCCTGAATCTGATCCTTCCCGAGTGCCTTGGTGAAGATATTTGCTCCATTTTGCTCTGTTGGACAGTAGACCAATTCCACTATCCTGCAAATCACGCACATAGTGATACTGAATCTCTATATGTTTTGTGCGTGCATGAAACACTAGATTTTTAGCAATGGCCATGCAACTTTGATTGTCGCACCTCAGCACAGTTGCCTCATCCTCTTGCACTCCCATGTGCCAGCCACACTACTTCACAAGCAGTAAAACATGCTGCCTTGTACTCAACCTCGGTAGAAGACAATGCCGCTGTTGGTTGTTTCTTACTGATCCAAGAGAAGATACCTGAACCTAAAGAGAAACAATATCCAAAAATTGATTTCTTGGAATCAACATCTCTAGCCCAATCTGAGTCACAATGACTAGCCAAGGAAGTGCCTGTACCATAGGTGATGCCATAATCAAGAGTACCCTTCACATACCTGAGCACCTACATCCCTGCATTCCAATGATTCTCCCGGGGCTTATTGGAGAACCTGCTCAAAATGCCAACAGCAAAACTAATGTCCGGTCTAGTGTTGCACAGATAGATGAGACTTCCTGTACCTCCTGATGTCTGCTAGTGGTGAGGCATCCTCCATAGACAACCTCGCATTTACCTCCATAGGTGTAGCTATCTCCTTGCACTTGGACATACAAAATGCCTTCAAGATCTCCCTTGCATATTTCTACTGAGAGATGAAGATCTTGCCTGGCTCTTGCCAGACTTCAATCCCCAAACAATAGTGCATCAACTGTCATCTCAAACTCAATGCTCAACGCCTTTCTTGTTTGCTAGATCATGTCTTCATAGTCACCTGTAATAAGGAGATCATCCACATATAGAACAATAATACTAGATTTTCCACCTTTCCTGTACACATACAAGTTAGCATCGGAGGCACATCTTTTGAAGTTTAATTTATGAAAGAATTTGTCTATCCGTTGGTACCATGCTCTTGGGGCCTGTTTCAGCCCGTACAGAGCCTTCTTTAGCTTACATACCTTGTTCTCAGAATGGGGGGCCTCAAACCTTGGTGGTTGAGCCACGTACACCTCCTCCTTGAGGTCACCATTCAAGAATGTTGATTTAACATTCATTTGATAAACTGGACACTTTTTATGAGCAGCCACTGATAGTACTGTGCGAATAGTGGTCATTTTGGCAGTTGGAGCGAAAGATTCTTGAAAATCAAACCCTTCAACCTGCCAAAATCCTTGTGCAACCAATCTGTCTTTGTACTTTTCCAAGGTCCCATCGGCCTTATACTTTACGTTCCAAACCCACTTGGTGCCAATAACGTTTCTATTAGGTGGTCGATCTACTAGCTCCCAAGTTTCATTCTTCATGATGCTGTCATATTCTACTTGCATAGCGTTTTTCCAATCTCGGTCTGTAAGTGCTTCCTCCAAACTCACAGGCTCCTTTACTTCTGTAATAATCTCAGCCATCACGGCCATATTGACTATGTGAGCAGAAGCCCTCCTTTTCTTGTTGATTCTCTGACACCGCCTTGGTCCATCTGCATGCTACTCAATAGACATAGGCATTTGGTTATCATGGTCGTAGAGTTGCCTTACCCATTGCGGCAATGGCTTTTTCGGTGGTGTAACAACAGGTTGGTGACTTATACCTTCATCATCTAATATTTCCTCCTCCTTTATAGCTCCTGGGATAGGTCCATAGTGAATTACCTCTTCGCTTGATGATAAACTGGAAGAGCTCTTCTCTACCTCCACTACATGTGGCTGTTCCCTGAACACCACATCGCAGCTTGCTATGATCTTCTTTGCCTCTCGGTCATACAACTTATAGGATTTCTTCTCATCACAATAGCCTAAAAAGATACATTTAGTGCTTTTTGGTTGTAGCTTGCTTCTCTCTTTGTCTGGTACATGCACATAGCATTCACACCCAAACGTTCTGAAATGGGAGATAGATGGCTTCTTACCACTGTAAGCCTCATGTGGTGTTTTACCTTTGAGTGCCTTTGTATAGCTACGATTAAGGATGCAAACCGTAGTATTGATAGCCTCAGTCCAAAAGTAGTTTTGCAAGTCTAGCACCTTTCAAGATACACCTTCCCATCTCCACAGTGGTCTACATCCGACATTCAACAACTGAATTTTTTTGAGGCATATGTGGTGTCGTCGTTTGTCACTTGATCCCTTTGCTCTTGCAAAAATCTCCAAACTCTATAGAAACAAACTCACCACCACCATCTGATCTAATTTTCTTCACTTTTCTCCCTGTTTCATTTTTAACAAGCTATAGCCATTCTTTCAATTTACCAAAAGCTTGAGCCTTTTTGCAAAGAAAGTACACCCACATCTTCCTACTATAGTCATCGACAATCAATAAAAAATAGGAAGATCCCCCCAAGGCCTGTGTAGGCATCTTACTGCACAAGTCAACATGCACCAACTCCAGAGGAGCGTTTGCTCTATTCTTGCTTTCTTGTGGGAATTCCTTTCTCTGTTGCTTGCCCATCATGCAAGCTTCACATGGTTCTTTGATTTCTGCTACTGTAGGTAAGTGAGCAACCATACCTTGCATTCTTGTGGAAATGCCTTTCTCTGTTGCTTGCCCATCATGCAAGCTTCACACGGTTCTTTGATTTCTGCTACTGTAGGTAAGTGAGCAACCATACCTTGCTTTTGCATCTCCTTCAGCACTGCAAATCCGATGTGGCCGAATCTTTCGTGCCAAAGTCTGTTTGTGCCCACTCTAGCAGTGGCTGTAAGAGCACTTAGCTCATACAGATTGTTCCTCCTTACTCATGTGCCAACAAGATTGCCTACACTATCCAAAATTTTTGCTCCTATCTTGTTGAACCTGACCTCATGGTCAAGGTCAGTTATGGAAGAAATTGATAGCAAATTTCTCTTGATTTGTGGAACATATAGCACATTAGATAGTTTCTTAAGATCTCCATTTATAGAAACAAATGAAACTGTACTTGTACTCTCAACAGGGCATTTTGTGTTATTACCAACCGTCATGGTGATGGGTTCCTATAGAGGCTGTGTGGAACAATATAGACCCTTCTTGCAGGTCATGTGATGGGAGGCACCACTATCCAACACCCATGAATCAGTGGTTGAAGCTTCTTGAATTGAGGAACACTCTTCCTCCAATGGCCAAAAATAGATCCAACTCTGCTTCTGTTGTGTTAGCTATCTCTTTCCCCTTATCTGTCTTCTTTAGGGTACCATTCTTTTCATCTGCTTTCTTGACTCGGCAATCTACAATCACATAGCCCTTCTTCTTGTAGTAGAAGCATTCTCCCTTAAACTTCTTCTTGCCACCCTTCTTCTTTTTGTCACCACTCGTAGAGGATTCACTTTTGGTAGAGGAACCACCTTTGCCTTTGGCAGTGGCAGAGAACGTAGCATCCCCATTGTTGCCTCCATCTCGAGCTTTAAGCCTCAATTCCTCCTCCATAAGTAAAGCACAGAACTCCTCAAATGACAATGGTTGGGGTCTCACCTGAGTGTTAAGTGCTGTTACTAGTCCATCAAACCTTGGTGGACATATCTGGAGACACTGTCGAGCTAGCTCTTTACTAGTCTTTTGTATCCCAGCACCAGCCATCTGGTCACGTAGATTTTTTATTTGGGTTATGAACGCCTCCGCTGTCTCTCCTTCATTAAACTTCTTAGCTACGAGCTGATTCTCCAAGTTCTAGATCCTTGTCTGATTCGGCGTCTCATACTGACTCTTCAATATGTTCCAGGCCACAGTTGCCTTAGATGTATGCTGAATCAAGGTCAAAACACTATCAGTAGTACTTGTAACTAGGGCACACAGAGCATCTACATTCTTGTGTTTCCAAACTCATAGAAGGTCGGCATTAGGAGGTATCATACTCTGCGGATTTGCTGGGTCGGGGGTTCCTTGTGGTTCTGGGTCAGTCCCCAGTATAGTCTCCAGAAGCTCATATGAGTCCAGAATAGCAGTAATTTTAAACTTCCACAGAGTGTAGTTTGTACCATCTAGCTTGCCTTTAGTGAAGGCTAGTGGGTGAATCCTCAACACCTGGATTGTTGGTGTAGCAGCAGCTGCTGAACTCGAGCTGCTTCCTATTGCCATCACTCCGTATACTGTTGAAGCCCTCGCCTCTCTTCTATTCTTCGATCCTTAGAGCCACCTGGGTGCTGATACCATGTTAAATTACACAATGCAGCAGAACAGAAACTGAACAAAGAATAGAGAGTACACAGCAAACTGGAGATGAATAAAATTTTCCTTCAATACTGATGTAGTACAGATGATGGCTCCGTCCACCCATGCGCTCCCATAATGGAGCTTAGATCTCTGCTGGAAGATCTGATCTGGTACAATGGACTGGGGAGGTCGCCTCTTTATAGCTATGAGGGCGGTAGTTGGATCAACGTAGTCGGTGGAACTGACCAGTCAACCTAGTCGGAAGTCGACCAGTCAAATTCAGGGAATACTTCCTATACCATCGCCTCGGGGGCTCTCGCCCCCAAACCCCCACTACAGGGGCTATTGGCCCCCCAAGGACTCCCCAAATGCGGGCTAGCTGGTCCCCAAGCCCCAACAAGAATAAGGGTCTCCCACACAATCACCTTTCTACCATCAACGGTCTCATTGTTGATAGGCCTCATCTGACATGCAAGTTACGATCCATCAAGTGTCCCAGGCTCACACATGATGTCTCCTCATATGGGGGGCTTACAACTTGAGCACCTTGGACCACTAGTGGTTACCAGCAGGGTGGGGCATTGAGCATATCTAACACTATCCATAGAAGCAATTGACAAACATATTATATTGGGAAGAACCTAGTGCTACGCCGTGAACTATCAAATCAACTAGCGCACCCGGACTTCTTCACTCATAAATGGTGGCAGAACAACGGCAGCCCCACTGTGTGGACTAAGTCCTGCTCCTTCAATTCCACCCTCACCGGTCCATGGCAACAAAGCTACATGATAGGGCGGACTGGAAGCCCTAGCCACCTCCAACACCCCAACAAAAGTCCCACCCTGAAGGGAGAAGAAAGCCAACCGCAGTGGTAAACCAATGCCATTGCCCACTCCACCGCCACTACCATCCTCCACTAAGGAAATTAGTGAACTACAAGTACAAGAGGCTATCCTCTGTGCCCAACATCACTTTAATCGGATCCGACGCCCAAAGGAAGTACAAGCAGCACAAAAGACCCCAGTCGCCAGGAACACCTCTTCCAAAACCATCCGTTACAAGAAGAAGACCACACCGCCAGCTTGTGCTTCGAGCCTCAAGCTCCACTCCACCTCATCCACTACTACATCCCCCCAATAGCTCTGTCAACACCAACCACTTGGACGGCCAAGGCAAGAAGGTCGCTTGGGTCCTGAAGACAAGGGTACAAGCCGCAAAGGTTCCGAAGGCAACAACACAAGAACCTGTGTCGACCCGAGATGCAGCATCACAAGAACCTACCGACAAACCAAATGCAATAGACTAGCTCCAAAGTACTGAGTACGCACTATTACCACGAATAGTTTGACTCAACACGAATATCGCCAAGAATAGCCAGGGAGTAGACCCCTCCCTTACGAGGTATTACACAAGAACCACCCTCTAATTCCGAAGGCAAACGCTCAAAAGTAATTGCGATCGTACCACCCTCGACGGTACCGAAAGCAAGGGTTTGTGCCAAGGGTGGTCTCACAAGAGCCTGCTTCCCCCAAGAAAATGGACCACGCCGCAACAACTAAGCCCAACAGCAATGTGCCTCTGGCGTCCAAGGTTAAACACAAGCTCGATACTTACTCTACGTGGCTTTTAACACGCTATGTAGCAGCACGGCGTCTGCCCACACCGCATTCCTCATAGTCATCAAGTCCAGGTCTAGGTGAGTCAGTACGGTAGGCATCTCAACTGACACACCCATAGCCCATAAGTCCCTACAGAAGACGTGCACACACACACACACACACACACACACACACATCCATGGTTAGCACTAGGTGATTAGGGTCAGTACATCCATTTTTGCATTTGGTCACCATCATGCACGCTAGCCTCACAATCAGTCCCACACCGCACAAATGCACTCCACTACTCCCTCTCTCCCACTCACCTTCACACCCCCCCTCTCTCTTTTACTTCTTTACACAATTAGTATCCCATCGGTCATCGCTGTAGAAGTATCCCACCGACCGTTGGCATCCCTAATCCCATCAACCATCGTGATCCTGGATCCCATCGACCATCGCCACCGACATATCCCACCGACCATTTCCATCAACTTACCCCATCGACCGTCACCATCAACTTACCCCCTGGCCATGGGGATGCAAAATCTATATAAACAGGCCTTATCCTGCTGGGTCGTCGCCATAGCAGTTTCCCCCAGACACTTGCAAAATTTTCCCAGAATTCTCATTGTCTCTACCCTCTTCCATTGCCATCTAGAACATCCTGTGTATGTCCTCCTGCTCTTCCTCGTCTACCGACTTCCTCATCACTCAACTGCCATCACTCTTTTCGATGGATCCCGAACATAAGTTCTTCGAGTTCAGAATGGAGTTGGGACTCTGCCCCCGCCCTATCCCACAGGCCATCGGCCCCTCATATTCTCAAAGCACCCCCTCTGTGGCAATCCATATGCCTTTTGAATTCCCCATAGAAGATCTGCAAGGGGAGGAAGAAGTGTCCAATAGATAGGCCACCTAGGGGGGTACAACAGCAAGCTAATACGCCCCCCTCAAGATCAAGGAAGCACATGCCGGCTCCAACAGCAGGCGAGTATAAGGTCGTGCGCTCCCAGTCGTGCTCACCGCTAGGAGAAGCATGGCTCCAAGAATTGGATGCATGCATTGTGCACTCACACTTTGCTTACAAGGGTCACGACTACACCCTCCACTATCATATAGCAGTAACCTATGCAGCACTCAAGGAGCTAGAGCTGCAGGATGCACTTAGAGTTGTTGGCCTGATTAGAATGGTAGACCGTCTCCCATGCCACCTGGACATGGAGTTATTGGCCGAGTTCCTCCAGGCATGCAACAACATCACCAATGTTGGCATCGTGCGAGATGCAGCAAGAAATCCCCACCATGACCAAATCAATCAGGATGTGGTATGGGCCCTACCAGTCGTCGGTGAGAAGTAGTCCACGAAGAAGAAGCTGGATGCCCTCAGCAAGGTCTACCACTATGACTGCCAGAGGAGCAAGGGCCGACTCTAGTTCACCACCATTCACAAGCCCAAGGTCGAAAGATTGGCAAGAGCCTTGCAATGGCTCACGTAAGTCAAGCACATGGACCCGTCATGCCCAATATCCTGCTGCGCTTGGTGGAGCCCCAGGATACAAATTGGGCAGACTACTTCTACAGCCAAATGAACCTCAAGACATATGGAGAAGTAATCGGCAACCCCATGTTGTACATGCCGGTCCTCTACTACTTGCTGAAGTAGCATCCACCAGTCGGGTTTGGGTTGGCTGAAAAATCCACTGCAGGGCCAGCGTCAACAGAGCCCAGAGGTCAAGCCTAAGCGAGTGAGGACAACGCCTACGCCACTCCAACCAATCATGTGCAACTAGAGCCAAGCCACCTGCTCGCACAATATGAAGACTGCCAAATGCAAGAATTCATGAGCCGACAACTGCGACTCCAGGAGGTGGATTCTCAAAACAAAGGCAAACGGGTTCAAAAGGAGCGCATCCTCATCGAAGACCTCCAAGGTGATGAAACAATCACCATTGGCCTCCATCCTGCAGCTAGAGCCATGTCGACCACTCCTACTACGCCCTATGTCTCGATCTCCACACCCCCCTAGGAGACCACATCCTTCGCCACCGGCACCTCTTCCTCTCCATGGGCAGGCCTAACAGAGGCCTTACAGTTTTGTAGTGTGCCCCAATATAAGGCAACAGGTGGCTATAGCCACATGTCAGTCAAGCAATTATCGAGACTTGCGAACCTGATGGAACAACCCCTATTTGAAGCCATGGCATAGCTCCCATAGGTCGCACACACAATTTTGCAGAGGAGGCAGGAACAAGCCTCACAACTCTCAACTTGTCTCCTTTAGGCACAACTCTCTATGCATGACAACCAATCCGTAATGGTTGCAGCCCAAGCCACGGGTCAAGCAGTAGTACAAGGAGCAGAGGAGTGTGTGAAAGCCGAAGAGCTTAAGCTAGCCCTTACAAAGCTCAAAGATGACCTCACCACAAGCAAATCCATGGTCCAAACTCTCATGGACCAGGTCGACAAGGCGGAGTCAGGCCTACAAACAACATTGGAGCAAAAGGCGCATGCAGAGGCGCAATACACCAGAATGCAAGAGCACCAGGATCGATAGATCCAAACTCTACAGGATCTCCTGGCACAAGAATGGGAACTTACAGTGTCCCTCCAAGTAGAGAATGAATGACAATGCACCCCCGGCCAATCAAAGGAGTTGGTTTTGGAAGACCAGGAGCAACAGGAGTTTCGAATGTATAGGGAGGTCTCTGCACAATTCGCCACATACACACTTGCACCACACACCATCCCCCAAACCCTCCAAATGCACTTCGATGCACTCCATTGCACAAAACCTCATTTTGCACTTAGACCTCACAGCTCCACTTCCTCCTAATGCCCTCTAAACCATTCTTCGTCGTAACCCCGACCACTGTCTCCCCATCCTAGCCATGTCATACTTCTTCTTAGATCTCCAACCCACTTCTCTCTCTCTCTCTCCTCCACCCCTCTGACCTCTAGACTCTAGCCGCCCATCCCATACTCCTCAATTTTCAGGCCTGGTGCCACATCATCATGGAGTCCCTAAATTATCCTATGGACAATGAAGTGATGCAAATTGCAAAGCCCGAGGAATTCACGTGGTGGGTTTGCACCCTTGAAAGTCTGCAAGCATACATTAATTGAATGCATACCTACGACTGAGCCTCTGCAATCCAATCTCAAGGGCACCTTGCGGCATTCCAGTCCACCACGTACAACCCCCTTGGCATAATAATCCTCTTCAATAGGGTGCTACAAGCTTTCCAAGACTTACTTGTGTCCTTGGTGAGCAATTTTGAAACAATTCATGTAGCATACCTGAGGAAGTCACCAAGGAAGACGGCCAAGAAGCCATCGCGCTCTTTAATGCTATTGTCCCTCTGGCCAAAATTCCACCACCACCTCCTCTGGATCTCGCCCAACCCACCCAACAAGCCACCCAACCTCCCCTCCCTGGGACAACACTGCCCGAGTATTCGTCTAACATATCTAACACCACCACAGCATAGCATGGGACCTCCTCGTCCGTCTCCTCTACAGCTCCAGTCGACCTTCTTGACGTAGCCTTCAACACGCTGCTCAAGGCAGCCCATTTTGTATAGGCAGCTGAAGCAACAATGCCAATAGGCACAGCAGAGCCGGAGCCCATGCCCATTACAGATGACGAAGCTCCGCCAGCTCCTCCTACTTCCCCCCTTGAAGATGTCCAATGGCACCCCAACTTGAAATCATTTCAAGAGTTGCTAGACAGTGCGCTTATGCATCATTGGAAGTGCCAACTTGAGGGCTCCCACCTCCATCTATACGAAATCCTAGAGGTGTGTCCCCTTACACAATTCATCATGCAGTCCTTCGACGACTGGTGACGCGTGAACCCAAAGTGCACAAGAGGAGAATACAACCTTGCCCCCAAGCTCCAGTCCAAACGATTGATGCAATGCATTCTCTGCTTGCTCTTTCAATGTATCTCATGCTCTCACCAATGCATCTGAGAGCATCTCTTGCGTTATTACAACATCCACTTGAGGCTTCATACATTTGTCTTCGTGCAATGAGAAGCCTACTCTGAGTCCCTTTACAAAGAGTAGAGACAATGTCTTTACAAAGTTGAAGGCATGTCCCCATGGTGGGGCTCTCTACCATATACATCAATGTATATGTCATGTGCCTGAGCTTGAGTCTTTGGGTGCCAATAGTTAATAGCATTCCATCTTCCATGCTTCTCAATAGTCTGAGTACCTATAGCCCATCACCTTACCTTCGCTCCTTTGCATCTAGAGGCTCAATGGATAAAACCTCCTCTTTGGACACCAAGTATTTGATGTCCTGATTAATGCTAGCAAGATCTACCCACCACTGCATGGCTCATTGGATAGTTTCTTGCAAACTCATGGTGCAGTGACAATCCTTTGCAACTCATGGCATACATAAATTTCATCCTCTTTTTCTTGAGCCTTCTCTTGTTTACATGGTCTCTTACTTGATCTTGTGGCTTTGACATTTTGACTGGGTTATGTGAAGGTAGGTGCCAGTTTGCAACTGTATCTATGGTACACGTGAAGTGCAAATAGTAGGCAAGGTTTTGGATAAAGTCAAGAACATGGACAAATTTAATATCAATGCATGGAGCATGTGACATCTAATCTCACATTTCACAATTCAAGCACATGTGACATCTAATCTCGATGCATGTAACATTTCACATGCTAGGATGCAACACGATGATGCCACATGATTTGATGCAACATGGTGATACCACAAGATGCAACATAATATGATACATGATGAGATTGCATGATGCCACCTGATGTAACATGATCTAATGCACAATGATGCTACATGATAGAATGTAATAGGATGATGCAACATGATGCCCCATGGTGCAACATGATATGATGCATGATGAGGCTACAAGATAGGATACAACATGATGCTATGTTCTAAAAAGTCTGTACTACAATGGACTTCAAAAGTGAATGGTCAAGCATGAAAACATCCAAAGTGAAATATTTACGGGCATCCAAGAAAATTTGCACCATCTCATTGATAATCCAACTAATTGCAGACACTTTAAATTGTAGACTATATCATCCTTTAAGTGCAAAAACCCATAAATTTGGTACAAGCTAGTGTTTTCAAACATATTCTTGAGAACCACTTTATCCTCTCATCAATCTTGTTCTATGACTACAATTTTCTAAAGGCCCTTCTACATTTCTGTAAAATATTTTTTGTGCCATTTCCCACTCAATTATTTAAACTTGACATGCACCATTTGAAGTAAAATCAAGCAAGATGTTGCCAAGGTGCAAGCATAATACCTATATGGAACCATTAGGCCTGATGTAAGGGCACTATCCAATGAGAGAGCATGGATTGAACAGTGTAAACTCGCATCCTCTAGCTCACCTTTTGACTTTGCCCACATCTCTTCACCTCCCTTCAATGAAGCATCAACATAACTCCTAAAAGGACCTTCATGAAATGGCAACATGAGGAAAATATGAGATAGGCTCCTACCATTGAAGTAGCATGTGATGGTCTAGATGGGCTCCTCTCAGGTTATAACAGTGCCCCTATAATGCTAGGCAGAACCGATGGGTAATCCGGTATGTCCCAATCCAATATTTTCATTGAGAAGGGTCTTTTCCTATTCGGCTGATACCACTGAAACGTGAATAACAATTCTAACACCAACAATAGCACCAAAAATTGAATATGCATAGAAACTCATGAAAAGACAAGAGGCAATCATTGGGTACAATCTCCCCCCTTGAGGTGTGTGGCTCATTATCCTACACCAATAGTATTGATAATATTTCGATAAGAGCATGAGCCATTGATACAAAGTCACATATTCATCTCTTGAACATTCCTTTTCCATACTTTTCTCTTGAGCATCCTTTTACCATACTTTTCTCTTTGTCACTCCTTTACTCACGTACTCATCCAAAATTACACGCCAAAAGTGGAAGGCTTTTAAGCACTCTCCCTTATCAAAAATGTAATGACAATTGACCATATAATACATTGCATAGTGCTAGCATAAAACCATGGCATTTAGCCTTTATTCCCTTGAGCTTGTTTACTCCCATCCATCCATGTCATTTTCTGTACTCAATAAACCAATCCACCATTAGTCAAATACTTAGCACAATGATATACATCAAATGATTAGCCAATCATGCTAAGTAATGGTCTTTACAAACGACTATCCATTAATGTGAGTATTTCTAAATGGCATCACCCATGATACTTATTAATGACACACGTTTAGTTAGGCGTCCCTGACTAAACCAAAGTATTAAATAGAATCCCTGCCACGTCTGGTACGATCCTATAAATACTTTATGTCATTTCGAACAAGAGCTTTGAGAAATACTTTTAATTATGAGTTCCTTGCATGACCAGATCACTACTATACTTTTTTCCTTCACCTTCCTGCACTTTTCCTTTCAAGATGGCAGTGCCTCCTTTCTCAGTTTGCTTAGCTCACTCCTCTACCGTCCCAAAAATTAATGCAAACTTTTTCTCCCAACTCTCAATCATGAGTGTCTTCTTGTTATATAGCAAAGCCTACATTGCACCCCTTTCCTCCATTAAGGATGCACTAACTTCCCAAGCTATGTGTAGACATTTTGATGTAGTATTCAATTCAAAGCAATGCATCAAACTCTGATTTCACGATGTTGATAGGCTGATAGGTTTGGGAGTCTACCTCTTACAATCTCCTTTTGTTCTCTATAAGCTTGCTCTTCAAATTTGCAACCTATCTGTGGTCTCCATTGTGGCCTCCATCTCTTTCTAAAAAATTCTAGTTATATGCTTTAGCAACTGCTCTCAGAGCACTTGTTTAACTAGATTTTGTTGTGCCTTTGTTAACATGGCTTGCACTTAGAGCCAACATAACATTGAATTGAATCCATCTCATAGGAAAATTATGCACATAGAAGTTTGCAAATTGCATGCAATGTCTGCATATGGCAAGAGCCCACAAGATCCACGTGTTAGTGCAACTTGTGATGTAGTGATGTTTATTGAATGGACATCCTCAATGATGCTCACTTGCATACCCCAAGCATGGAAATGAAAAATGACAAAAATCTCCTTTCAGGAGATTCCGGGTGCCTGCACCACCTAAAGAGTGGTCCCATCTAGCCCCCCCAAGCCAGACCTTGAGGTAAGAGATGAAAATTACCTCCCAAATCCAAAGAATCTAGAATGGACCAATGGCTTCCTATAAAGGCAAGGTGGTACCATTACCATTGGTTATAAACTTGTTACCACCAAAAACGTGATTAATATCAGTGGTCCAATTTTTTAGCTACTCGTGGCCCTTGTTAGCAGGAGTGATCCTTTTGCCGTTCATGAAGATAACACCAGATTATACAATCAAAGTTGGATATGTAGTTGTAGATTCATACAGTGTGTTCATGATTGTGTGGGAGGTGACAAAGGAATGGGTGTGTTTCTTGTAGCAAGTCCATCTATACTTCCTCACATAGATATTAAGTGATGAATGGAATAACGAATCGATGCCCTAGGGAAAGATGCATTGTGCAATGGCATTTCAATTCGCACTGGTTAATTGCTTATAAACAATAGTTTTGGAGCTAGCTAGAATGCATGACTAATGTCATCTTAACGTGCACTTCTTGAACACAGATCTTGGACAACCATGCTCAATCTTGGAGCTTACTGGAAGTCACATAGTTTATGTTCTATTGCTCAATCTAATAGTTTACCTTTTGTAATAGCTTACACTCTTTAAGCTTGCTAGAAGTCTTAGCCTTCATATATAAAAACATGACATAGAGATAATATCAATATATGGTTTCCTAAAGCATTATGAAAGGGATAAAAACTAAAGACTAATTGTGTCTTCATTCATTGCAACGATAGCATGACAAGCTCAACTCTATAGGATATCACTCATATTAACACACTCACTCTTATCTTTTATATCCTTTTCCAGTTGGAGGTTTAAATATGCTTTCTCACAAGCAATTCATGGTATTTTAACCTTGTAATTCTTAGTGGGAGCATTTATTTCCTACAACTCACACTATTGAATTCACATGAACATTGTATTTAGAATTTTGGACATGTAAGCCCAATACTAAAGAAAAGTCCAAAAATGATGAATATGTGCTAATGCATTTTTTAAAGATACCTTTTAAAACCAAATTGTGGTAAAATAACCAAGTTCTTGATGAGATTACTAAAATACTTCGTATGATAAATAATATGCTAAAGATAAATAGTGTGCTCAGGTGGTGATTTTAAAGAGGACTTTCAAAATCAAAGTTTAGTGAAATAACCAATAAACTGTTTCCTATGATTATTCAATCACTATACTCCTTAAGATTAACCAAATATTTGTTCACATTAATCTACCTTTAAAAAAAGTATAATACTTCAAGTAAAATTATGATAAAAGTTATAATACAAGAATAGAATTATAAGTTTCATTACAAAATCGCCAAGTAATTTATAAAAGGAGTTTTTTTGTTACTTCTAAAAGAACTTCTAAAATCTCAAAGTAATTATGGTGTTGATAAATACCTTTCAATAGTAACAAAAATACATGCATATTATGACTCTCTATCTTTGAAGCAAAAGAATCCTCTGCTTTCTCCTTTGCTTCTTCATCAATGCAATTAGAATGAGAGAGGAGGAGCAAAGAGTTTGAGATTCTTCTTGCAAAGCGGCTTGTCTATTTGTAATCACTTGCACTCGGTCTATGGGATATGGTCCGTAATGAGCTCTTCCATAAGACATCTTAGTAAATAATTTTACTAGATCTTCTCGAGTTGAATGCAATTTTTGTATTCTTCATCTGCTCTCGCTTACTTTCGCGAGTTGTTCCTTCTCTTGCCGCTTTTGCACAACAAATTCTTCTTTCTCGACCTGAATCAATGGTTCTAGTTCTCTCTTGCACTCCTCTTGATGTCTTGTGTCCTTAGCAATCCAATCTATGTTAGTGCTTATGGCTTGCTCAACTTGAGAGAGAAAGCAACATAGAAGATCCTATGATGGAATTCATCACATGAATTTTAGTACGAGTAAAAGTAAGTGGCAAACATTTGCAATGCCAAGGCAACTCTTGTTTGTTGGGCCCTTGAGAGCTCAGTTATTAAGAATTGTGAGCTTATGAAGAGCGGGTAACTTTTTATAAGGGCTGAAATGCTTTTCAGTGGTGGTCGAAAGCTGACATAAAAAGCTCAAGTCAAACGTTTTTATATCTGAAACCCAAACTTCCCCCTAGGTTGCCTGTCGTAAATATTACATTGAAAATATTAAGATACTAAATTTGAACCTTATTTGGGAAGGTAAGAAACATTTAACAGCTTTTTGAATGGAATTGTTGGGGTTGAAGCTTTTTGACTTTTTTTGGGGGAAAAAGCTGAAGCTTCAACATAGGCACATGAGGGGGCAATTTCAAGGACTAGGGAAAGGGGAGGAGGTGTCTCCTCCTCAAAAAACAACTTCCCCAACTATTTCGACCGTCAAAAGGCTTGAGGAAGTGGGAACAACGTGATGATAAATCAAGTTACAATGTTGGTTGGTGGGAGATACAAGTGGGTTGAGACATTGTGACAGGGTGTAGATTAACAATTACAATTGGGTCGTAAACTCTATTGACCCAAGTCTTTGACATTGCAAAAATGGTTGTTGTTCCTGCTCATCAATTAACAATGCTAAAGTAGCATTTATGGGCATTTGTGACTGACTGTTTCCGCCAATTGGTTGCTTTGTAATTTGATCAACCCCTCAACCTGAATCATATTGGTTGAAACAACCTGGCCTCGAAACACCCATGTGAGAGACATTTGCTCGTCTCCTGCAGGGTGGTGGTGGATTGCTAGTCTGTGGCATCTTGATTGGGCCACTAGTAGGAACATTGCAAGCTTTCATAAATATTTCCATAAAGTGGCATTTATGTTGCAGAGCAAGAATGTACTCTTGCTTTCTTGAATGGGTTGGTGGAGTTTGATCCCAAATTTTAACCCTTACGGCCTGTTTTTGTGTAGTCCAAATGCATGCATTTGGGTGTGGGTGCAAGGGGATTCATTTGGTTCCCACGAAGGTTTATGAGTGGAGGGTGTGACCAAATGGACATCTAGGTGCGAGATTGGACTCATTTGGCCACTTGGGCTGCCAATTGGGGACCTCCAGCCTCCGTGTCAGTACTCACCTTCTGTACTTCCAATCCTAGTGTTAATCAGTCTTACTCTTCCGTGTGGCCTGAATGGCCAATGGCTGTCAAGTCACCACTCCTCTCACAAGATGGCAAGACGAGCGGCGAATCTGTTCCCATGGTGAAAAGAGGCCCTTAGGGTATTTACACACAGTGAAAGAGGCCCTTAGGGTATTTACACACTATCCCGTTCGTGGGCATGCCCATGGTCTAATGGACTCGCAAGATTGCTCATCCATAGACCACCCACAGTGAAGATACATTTAATGCATTTTGCTTAGTATGGGAACACTGAGGTTGGATTTACACCACCCGCCTGCTATCGATGATCCTCCAAAAGGTGGTGTGAAGGGTTGTTGTCTTGGTTGGCCCAATAGGAGGGAAAGGGCTTGGACATTGACAGAAACGATTTGTGTTTGACCCATGAAGGTCGCCCACTCCTCCTCCAGCTGCTACATGATTGGTCCATTCCATCTCCTCCAACCACTACACCAATCACAGGTGATGACCGCAGGGTGGTGTGAACCACCACACGCGGGGAGCTACAATTCTATTTTCTCCTTCATGGGCGGGCAAGAGGGTGGTGTGAACCTTAATTGATTATTGTGCCATCCCTGTGCATGTCAAAGTCAGCATCAGAGTCTAGGTAGTTGTGAGTGTCACAGTCAGTGTCAGAGTACCGTCACTCGGGATTTCTTTCTGTTGATTCATCGTCTTCACACACGCTTTCCTTCTACTACATTTGGAAAGCTTTTTTGCTTCTTTGGGATTCACCTGCAACGACCGAAGTTCGACTTGTTCTTTACATGGGTCGATTGGGCACTCTGGACCATATGGAAAGATAGGAATCAACAAGTCTTTCATGAGCCCACCTCTCCCACGTTCTTTTACTTTCACATGTCACTCAAGCAATCATTCTATGGTCGCTTGTCTGTTCAACAGATAGAATATGCTATCTACTTGTCTTATACTAAATTTTCTTTGATTTTGTATCGACTGATCTCTGCTTTGGAGACAGTCTTTTTGGCGTGCCCCCAATGGGTAGGCCTTAGTAATCGTTTGGCCTCCAAAGAGAAAAATCAAGTATTTAGTTACTTTTATGTTCACTTTTTTTAGCATGCATTGATTGGAGGAGCATATGAGAATCCCATGAAATTCTCCATCTTTCTCTCTCTCCCCTTTTCATCCGATTCAAATCCTCCACTTTTTTATTCCATCTCTCTCTCTCTCTCAGCTTGCAATTCGCACCCTTTTCTCCTCACCATCTAGGGTAGGCCACATGAATGAAATTCATCTTGTTGTAATATAAAGTTACATGAATTTCACCATTAACAAGATGAATGATATATATCATTCAAGAGGCCTGGTTTAAAGAAGCTCTACAGAGAAGCTGCATCAAGACCATTAACAAGATGAATGATATATCTCATTCAAGAGGCCTGCTTGAAAGAAGCTCTACAGAGAAGCTGCATCAAGAAAGGTCAAGAAAGCCCAGCAGCAAGAAGACAAAGAGAAAGCCATTTTTTATTGAAGGGGCAAATCTGGTTTAACAACATAGTTCTTCGATACCCGCAAAGCACGGAGGTAGCTACAGTCAACAGAAGCTTTCTAAACGGTGAGCAGAAGCTTAAAAGAGTGCATGGGATTTGTGAGTTAAGAGCCGAGTTGAGAAGCTAAGAGATTGATACAGCAACCTGCAAGCCAGCCACAATGGTATGTGCGACAGTGTTGTGAGAAGAGAGGTAAGATAGTAGCCGTGAATGAAGCTATGAAGAAGCTGCTCGCAAGGAATTGCTTAGACACCTTGCAAAGAACACAGCAGCGAAGAAGGACAAGGAGGCCACAATCGCTATCTGCAAAAACGTCAAACAACAGCAGCAGCATGGGGAGATGCCTATGAACTCTTTGCTTCCATCTATGCTCTCCGATATAGAAGATGTGCTACGTCTAGAGAGAAAGGAGCGAAGGCAAAGCAGTAAGTGCCAAGCATATCGGTGGAAATGAGGCAATTTGTTGTTGGAAAAGAGAGGGTGGCGCCCGCCGGCGAAGTGAAGATCCACGGTATGCAGTTCCACGAATTGCGAAGCATTGCAGGTATCGAAGAGGGAGAAAGTCCCAGCAAAAGGCGGCAAGTTGGTTGTGAAAAGGCACAAGGCGAGTGACTCAAATTCTAAAATCCACTGTCACTCCTCTGTTACCGGTTGTCTCCATAGAGAAATCGGAAAGTGTAAGAGAGCGCAAAGGCTCCTACACATCCCCACATAGTAGGAAGTGCTCAGTTGAGGAGGGGGAAAGGAAACGAATTTGTTGTGGTGACCACAAGCGATACCCACATTCCTCAGTGTGTTCACGCCGAAGGTGAACATCACCAACTCAAAATCCCCCATAGTGAATCAGCCATGCGATACCTGATACAGGTACACATTGCACTGACAACACAGCGCACAGGGTGAGCTGCAGGTGACGCTTTAGAAGGAGGATGAGGCAAGAAGGAGGAAACGCAACGCACAGTGGTGAGCTGCAGATGACGCTCTAGAAGGAGGATGAAGCAGGAAGGAGGACGGGAGCTAAGGAAGAACGAGATAGTGCACCCACTCTCGAGATCAGCGGAGAGATTTGAGACCTATGCGTGAGGGAAATGTCCCCAGAGAGCATAAAATTGGAGGCCAGTCATCAAAGGGGATGCACCAACCACAAATTCACACGGAACACAGCACAAATAATAACAATCATTTTATTTTTCCCATCTCAAAATCACTAAGGCCTGGAAACAAGGCGAATTAATTCAATGAGCTTATCCTGTTAGGCAATTTTGAATTTAATGTGGTTGATTTTTTGATGTGCAGTGGAAAAAGAGCGCTGAAACGGAAGTGAGGGAGAGAGAGAATACGAGGATAGTATGGAGGACTCGAGTGAAATTGGAGAAAAGTAAGCGGGCCTTCAAATTCAACGCTTCTGATCAACGTCTTCGTCTTCGTCTTGCTGGAGGGGGAAAACTAAAGACGAACCTAGGAAAGTATGAAAGACTGGAGTGAAACTCGAGTAAAGAGAGTCAGTGTCAAGAGCCTAGTTATCGGTGCCACCGATTCAACCGTCACAAACTGTGAGTGTCACAGCCATCCACCGATTCAACAGTCAAAAACCAACGTTTCCGAGCAGCCGTTCCCCAGCGTCAAACGATTTTAAGATGGCGCACGTTGCCATGCCGAATTACGTGCGTACGGATCCAATCATATATGCGTAAAATGACAGGGAGATGATCGTTGCAGAAGGTTTCTGACTTTCACTCCGAATTTAGATATTACCCACGAATTGCATGCATCTCTCTCGATCGGAGACCCGTCATTATCGACCCAATGCACGCGCATTGCGTGCACAGAAGTCATAATAATCTAAAAGTCTCGAAACTCAGAAAGCGCCCACTACTGGAGTCGCGAATTGAGCACACAGTACGCAGTCGAGCATGGTGGACGGAAGGAATCGTTGAGATTATGTACTTCAGGCTTCCTAGCACGACTTCTCACCATTCCGTGAGCAAATAACCATTTCAATCCAGACCCAGCCGTGAGAATATCCAGACCTTCTTCCTGTCAGTGCACATTGCACCGCTGAGATGTCGTCACCTGAAGGCTGTGCGGACGGGCCAGAGGTAGCGGAGCGAAACGATTCCAGAGGCGTTAGCAAACACGACTTTCCTCCGGGTTTCATGTTCGGCACTGCAACTTCTGCTTACCAGGTCTGAATTCTGCGATAACAGTTATTGAGATCGACACTAAGAATTCTCATTGCGACATGGACAATTCAGGAACAATGCAAAACATCTGGGCATGAGCACAACTTCCGAATCATAGTGCTTGCTTTGAAATGGACGTTCCTATTTTGGAAATTGGGCCCACAAAATGTCTCCCTGTGAATATTTATGGCAGAATACCATGGATGTTTGTTGGCCTTCCGTGTGAGGGTCTAGATAAGGGTACGATTTGGCCCCCAGGAGATACTCATTTGGGAGATAAGCAAATCACTTGAATGTGAATCTTTAGTGGTAGACAAAAGTGTGAGGGTAGGCTTTAGTAGAGTCAAAGGGAAAATTCGGTAATTTTCAGGTTTATTTTTTGTTTTTGGCCTGCACCCGGGCCTTAGTAATCGTTTGACCTCCAAAGAGAAAAACCACGTATTTAGTTATTTTTCTGTTCCCTTTTTTTTGGCATGCATTGATTAGAGGAGCATGTGATTATTCTATTTATATCCCATGATATTCTCCATCTTTTTTTCTCTCGCTCTCTTTTCTTCTTCTTCATCCCTTGAAATCCTCCACTTTTTTCTCACCCCCTTTTTGGCCTGCCTGTAGGAAAGGCTATAGTGATCGGTTGGTTTTGGTGGAGATGATAAAATGCTATTTTTGGCATGCTCATTGATATTCAAGTGCGTTGTAATTTTGTCCTCATCCAATTGGTGCTGCTTGTGATTTTTGTCCCCATTTTTTGGCTTGGCCGTAGGAAAGGCTATAGTGATTGGTTGGTTTTGGTGGAGATGATAAAATGCTATTTTTGGTGTTGTAATTTTGTCATCATCCAATTGGTGCTTGCTATTTTTGTCCCCATTTTTTTCTCCCCCTTTCTCTCTTTTCTTCTTCTTCCAGGGCAGCTATTTTTGTCCTCATCCAATTGGTGCTTGCTATTTTTGTCCCCTTTTTTTTCTCCCCCTTTCTCACTCTCTCTCTCTTCTTCTCTCTCTCTTCTTCTTCTTCTTCTTCTTCTTTTCTCTCTCTCAGCTTCCAGGGCAGGCCTTTTGAATGTATTGAACTTGTTCTCTCTCTCTTCTTCTCCTTCTCCTTCTCTTTCTCCCTCCCTCTCTCTCTCTCTCTATTGAAGATAGGGGCAGAAAGTGTACCTATTGAAGATGCGAAGGCACTAGCATTGAAGATAGGGGCGGAAAGTGTACCTATTGCTGCTGCATGGCGGGTAGGAAAAAATGACACCCGGCCCAAGGCCTTGATTTTACGAAAAGGCATTTTTGTCCAAAACGACAGCCCTCAAAGGTCAGAAGATCTACTTAGACGAGGACCTCACTCTTGCACAAGTGGCACATAGGAAGGAATGCATGCCAAAGGTGCTTGAAGCCCGGGAACAGGGCAAGTGGGCCGTGTACAGAGATGGGAGAGTTATCATCACAGAGAGGAAATCCACATGACGGTATGCGGCCTCGGAGACTTTAAGGTTCAGTATATGGAACTATAATGGTTCTCTGAGGCTAGATGCAAGCTATTTTGAGGATTCTTTTAGGCATGCGGATATCGCTATTTACACAGAGACACACCAGTGCAAGGGGAGGAAACTTCCAGATGTCAGAGGTTTTAGGTGGGAATCAGTATGCCGACCACAGCCACGGATGGCAGGAGGGACTAGAGGCTCTGGGGGAGTAGCAGTATTGTACAGAGAGGATTTGCGAGACATAGTACATGTCGTTCATAGAGATGTAGAAGCCAGATACATGTGGATCCGAGTGGACAGAGGGGACCTCAGGGATTTATATGTAGCTGCATGTTACTTTCCACCTGCCTACTCGAGGTATGCACCTGAGGGCGAGTCGCCGTACTTGCCATTATATGAGGACATTATGAGATATGCGAGCATGGGGGAGATATTGCTAGTGGGGGACTTTAATGCCCGTACACACTTGAGGCAGACATCAATATATGACTCGAGTGATGCCATCTACAGAGAGAGCAACGCAGAGGAGGTGGGTTTGCATAGGTCAGCACAGGACTTGGGAGATGTGACAGAATATGGTACACATTTCTTAGCATTAGGGAGTGCCCATGGATTGATTATCTTCAATGGTCTGTCTTATTGGCCAGGTTCAGATGCTCTTACATGCTGGAACCTGAAAGAGGTGCTAGTACAGTTGATTATTTGATGGGGTCGCCGTCTCTAATCCCACAGATCTGTGATTTCAGTGTATCTAGCAGACCCATTGGAGTGGCTGCGGACCATGCTATATTGAGGTTTATTGTGTCAGGAGGATGCTGGAGGGGGGCAGTCAGGCCTTCGTTTCAGAGACAACCTAGATACCAATTCATGGAGGAGACTGCTACAGTGTATGGAGATGCAGTGTGGGACAAAATTATGGTGCTAGACCCTCATGGTCCCCTGGAGGAGATCACCCGTGGTTTGACAGAGGTATTACATGTGTCAGCACAGTATGCATTCCCACACACAACAATATCATCCACCCCTCCTTGCAGCATTGCCCCACAAAATAGTTGGTATGACGATGAGTGTCGTATGATGCGCAGACAATTACAGCAGGAGGTTGCTACAAACACTCGGACACACAAGCAGGTCGGGCATTGTGGTCTCTATTTGATGGAGATGTGAACACATAGAGTGATCCTGATGTGCTGCATCAGAAAGCAGGAGGAGGCAGCGGTCGCCGGCATCTGTGACCCCGAGCCCAGCCACATTTTACAGATTTTTACACTTTTGAGTCCGTCCTGCACATAGCGGACTCGAGGAGGAGAAGATAGACAACATGAGGGCTGAGTAGGTCAGCGGGATGAGATGGCGACGTGCAGTTTAGAGGCGCCACTATCAAGGATCCAGACCGGCAGTTGGATGGCAACCACTTTGGCATGTGGATAGTGATGACGGAGTCACTCCTGCAGTCCTACGACCTGGCAGACTTCATCCTCGTGAGAGTTTTGATGAAAACCTTTCCATTATGCAACAGAGGGATGCTGTGTTGAGATTCAGCATCTCCAGGCGTGGCCAGCCGACCAGCCCCCATGCAGCAAGGGGGGCCAGAGGGGGTAGGCTGGCCGACCAGCTGGTCGGCCCAGTTGGCCTGACCGACCAGGCTGGTCGGTCCAGCCAAACTGGCCGACTCCCCCCCTTGGCCTGCCCTATAAAAGGGCCTCCTTCCCTTCATTTCCTCTATCACTTCTTGCAGCTCCTCAAGGCTCCAGCATACAGCCTGCTGCTCCTGACCATCCCCTCAGAGCCCCCCTCTCAGCTGCTCAGTTGGCTGCCCACACTCCCGCAGCAGATCTTGCCTCTTCAGGGCTCTTGCCTCCCCGCTCTAGGCCTCTGCCTCTTCGTTTCAGGCTTCTCCTGCCTCCGTGCTCTCAAGCTTCAGCTTTCTTGTGTTCCCCCCTTTTTCTCTGCTTCAGTTCAGCCTCTCCAGCAGCTCCTGTTTTCTATCTTATTCAAGATATCTTGTATTTCAGTTGCTGCCCTGATTTAAGGGCTGATTTACAGCAGATCAGTGGTGGTACATTTTGTTATCTCTAGTGTTCTCTGTGTGGCTCTATAATTTCAGTTTGTTTGCATCTTCCGCTGCCATTTTAATATGCTGAGGATTTGGCTCAGCTTTAGGAAGTGTTAAATGCACATGTATGTTCTGAAAGTTGCAGTGGATTTGTGAACAGCAAACTGAGTGCAAAAACAGAAAAGTCACAAAGCATGAAATGCGATGGAGGGAGAGGCACTTTGACACCGAAATTAGGAAAAAACTCTGCTTTGGTGCTGGGTGAAGAAAGAGGACAGGGTTGGGGCCTATAACTAGGGCCCCAACCTTGTAGTCAGCTTGCTTGTGCAGCCCCACTAGTCGGTCTAACCGATCCAATAAGGTTGGGTCTGGTCGAGTCAACCCGACCATGAGTCAAATGGACCCCTTAGGTGTTCCAAAGCAGCCCGAACCTGGCTGTCCAACTGGCTGAACTCATGCATGATACCTTAGCGAGGCAGTTGCCTTGGTAGCACCCACAAAGCAGCCCTCTCCTACTCAGATGTCACACTCTAATAGCCAATACATGCTCTGATAGAAGGAAGGATACCCCTATAATCCCTGGGAAGACCTGAAATTCGAATTGTACTCCTCTTGTATCGGGTTGCAGTGTAAACCCATGATACCACAAAATAAGAAAGAATAGATGGGCCCCAGGTAAATAGGTTTTGCTTGACCAGGGCCTAAGTGCTCTCAGCAAGGTAATATGGAGGAGAAAAGCCCCCTCCCATAGATGAATATGGTCATCTCCAGCATAAAATTTGCCTAATCCAATCTCAAACTTGGAGGCGTGTGGGAGTGAGATGAACATGCGGCGCAAGACAGCCTGCCTTGCAATTCGTGGACTGCCTTCTGCATCTGCTGTTTGTCTTCAGGGGAAAGAGAAAGATGGTGCAGGGGATCAAGGATGCTGGCATGGGAGCTCTTTGTGTTCAGACCAATGGTCACCATAAGAACACACTTTCCCTTAAGGCAAAACTCAGAAGTTTGCTGGCTTGGAAGTAGTGAGGAGGACTTAGCAAAACAAGGTTGAAGAAGAGGCTGTGCTCCTCACGCCTGCTAGCTTGGAGACCCCTTGAAGACCCCCTCTCCTCACGCCTGCTAGCTTGGAGACCCCCTTGAAGACCCCCTCTCCTCTTCCCTTGATCCAACTTGTATTTTCTGCAGCTTGTCTTTCCTCCAGCCTTCCTTCCCCTGTCTGCTCCATTTTCGCCTCCTTCCTTACCGTCCCCATCTGCTTTCCCATTTAGCCACCCTTCCTCCTCTTTCTGCCTCTGTTCCCTCTGGTCACCTTTTTCCCTCTCCAAGGTGGCCCTCTCTACTGTTAGTTCTCCTTCTGCAGCTTGGTTGGCCTCGGCTGCCAGTCCATGGTAACCTTGGGGCTGCCTGGGCCCGCTTAACCCTCCGCCATTCCTTTTGGGCTTGGGTTCTAGTCCAGGCCCTCAGGGCCCTGTTTCTGCCTCACATCCTGCTTTCACCACCCCCTCTTTATAGTCCCCATTCTCATTGGGATTCCCCTCCTCCGACTCCTCAGCCTTTTGTGACACAGTTACGTCCTGCTACTGTCTGATATGTCGCAATAGTGTCTCTCTGTGTTGTCGCATCTCAATTAGATAGGTGGGCCTAGTAGATAGTCCACTATACTAGATCCACCACCATTTGGAAAGCAAGTGAGTCTCCCAAAAGATGGCCATCTGTGAAGGCCATTAAAGATGATTAGATCATGGATTGCCCCTAGCTCAAGCAGATGTCGTCCATATCCTATCACCCATGGGGCGGCATCTGCAGAATGCCTTACTATCCCAAGCTCAACTGCATCTAGTTCTGAGACTATGTGTGGGTCTCTGTCATCATCTGAGAAGTCAAGTAGGCCCACCTGTCTATTTCCTGTCCGTGCATTGAAGTCCCCCCAGCAGGAGAGTGTCTCCCTGTTTGGAGAACTCCGTGATGTTATCATGGATCGTCTCATATGGACTGTGTCCATCAGTAGTGACCTCTCGTGCATAGGATGACGTGTCTGAAGGAAAGTAGCACACTGCAATGAAGATAAGGGCCGAGCATCTTCATTGATAGGCCAAGCATTTGGGAGCTGAACTCGTATCCACATGTGTCGTGCATGCTCCTCTCTCTCAACCATCGATACGAGTGGTCTCAATTGTGGTTTGAAAAGGACAACCACTCCACCGGAGCCTCGAACTCCGCTATCTCTTCTCAACTCTCTTCTGTGAGCTGATTCCCATGTGTATCCAATCACTGTGGGTAGCCCTCGCTCCGGACTCTCGTGTGTTTCAGTGTAGAAAATCATATCTCTATCATTATATGTCTGGAGGAAACCCCGTGGGTTAGACCATAACGTGCCATTACAATTCCATACTGCTATTTTCAATCCGGTATGTGCACACATCCTATGAGCTCGACACCGTCACAATTCTCCCTCTTCCATCTCTTCCTTCTCTTCTTTATCCTCCTTATCTCCTCTTTCTCGAATAATCACCCTACCATCCTTATATACAGCCCATTTCCCTGCTTCCCTTGCTGCACAGAGAGAGAGAGAGAGAGAGAGATTATCAATATCTACAGAAGACCAAAGGGTCTATGAGATTGAAAGAAACCAAACTCAATGAAACCTAACCCACAAAAGGGGAGCAAACACTAAGGAGAATCCCCTGGTCGTCTATCAATTGGTCGCCCGCCCCGAGTGATTGGACCTCTATATGTTGTCTGTGGGACCAACATGGTGAGACGACTGAGGAGAGATAAGAGGAGCTCATCTGAGTAGTGGCTTAGGATTTGGGGAGGGCTGGATCGAGAGAGAAAATCAGTCATAGAACACTGCTGTCGCACGGCCTGTCTGAGTCCATCTCTCCTCCTCTGTAGTCTCCATGATGTGGCTCACTGTTTGAGAAGTGCTATCATCACTCCAATGGTCTGTCTCCCCACATCAAAGGAGGATATGTTTGTGTCTCTCATGGGAGTTTTAATTCGGGGTCGGATCTGACGAGTCGTGTCCTCTGGTTCTCTCATGCGTCTGATCCTTGCCGTCCTGGCTTAGATTAGTGGAGAAAAAGTCCGTGGTCGTGCTCTGGCTGGGCCCAGCCAGTCCCTCATGTGCTCCTGTATGAGCTGATCTAGGTGTCTTTGGGCCTCAAGATGGAAAATAGCCACTATGAGAGAGAGAGAGAGAGGAGAGAGAGAGAGAGAGAGAGAGAGAGAGAGAGAATTGTATTAAAGTTCGCATGAGCCCTATAAGATTTATGGGACTAGAGACTACTATCAGAACGTTCAGAGAAAGAGAGAAAGAAAGAAGAAAGGAACTTAAAGTTCTCCTCAGCAATGAAGAGGACAGTTCACTTTCCCTGAAGAGGACACTGAAGAGGACACTTTATGGCTGTAAATCCCTGAACTTAGAGTGTCCTCCTCAGCATTTGATAGGGCACCTTCAATAGATGAAATCTTGCTCACAAATATACTTCAATTTTCCATGCTGATGCTGCTAATGTGTGAGATAGAACACCTCCAAGGTGTGTGCCAACCAGAGCATAAGACCTTTAAATATGACCAGTCAACGCTGTGGTTGACCTGTCAAAAGAGACCTTGGTACTCTAGCTAAAAATTGAAACTCTGTGAAAAAAATCAGAGAACCACAAAGCGTTCCCTGATCAGAGTGATCAGCCGGAGCGTCATGAATGGGAGACAGAAAAGCATTTCTGAGAACCAAAAGCTTCATCCAACATCAATCTGAAGAACCAGTCATATGCAGGGAATAACGAGCTGTTGGAAAGAAACCATGAGTTGGCTTTAGCAGAATGGCAATGTGATGAGGAAGAATAAAAGAAAGTACAATAGGGGCCTCATTTATAGGCTGGGCTAGGCCATATCTTCCCCACACTGACACCTCATAGGTGAGGTCACATAGGATCATACCAAATCTAATCTAGGACTTTGTCTACTTGGACAAGTGCTCCACTTTGCACAAGGATTTACATAGGTTTCAGTGGAATGAGGAGAGAGCCTATAGTGTGCCCCTTATAAAGCAGTTGGGTAGGCATGCTGACCCCTTCTATGAAGACTGTTATATATTATCAAGTCATGCAATGTTCCCATCTCCAATAGGTGTCGGCCATATCCTGTGACCTGTGGTGAATCCTCTGAATGCCTCAGTATCCCAAGCTTTGCTGGATCTATCTCTAGTACTCTGAGGGAGTCAGATCCACAGTCAACCGAACCCACCTATCTGCTCCCCATGCGCACATTGAACTCGCCTAGGAGGAGGGTCTCCCCCTTACTAGAGAACTCCATGATATCAGCATATATTGTCTCGTATGGGCTGTGACCCTCTGTGGTGGCGTCATGCGCGTCTGATGAGAGAGAGCGTGTGTGTGTGTTAGTTACTCAAGCATCATTCTCCTCAGTTCAAAACATGACAGCAGGACTTATGGAATAGTTCTGAAGGCAGATATCAGTAAGTGGGCTTGGACAGGCTGGTTACAAGTAAACTGATTTTTTAACTATTTTGTATGTCCAAGCTTACACATATGACAAACGCTAAGTTTGTTGAGTGTCTCTCCACTTTGACTATCTGTACCACAAATTTACAAAATATTTGAAGAATAACAGCATCTTTTTAATCCCTTTTGAAGCAACCTTCCATAGTCTCTTGAAGTCTAATAATCGCCAAATGTGAAAGACTGAAGACAACCAAACAATATAAGGACATGATTGTTGAAAGCTTACCATTGAAGTCAAATTCTCAGCATACTGCTCAAATTGCTCACAGAACAGGCTATCAATAAATATTGTTCTTGGCTTCTTTCCTGCATGCAAATCCCAAGTAGAACATCACTTGCCGTGAAGCATATTCAAATCTTCACGAGCAGATATGATACAAGCAAAGACCATTGACCAATTTGTAAAACCATATGTTTTTATTTGTGACATTCAATTGGTGCCCAAACAGTTGGCTGCAAAGAAACAAAGATCACTCAAAAACATTTGAAGATGGAAGCCCACACATCAGCAGCAGGCCATGTCCAGATTGCACATTCAGTAGTGCATGTTTGCAGCATCAAATATACCTTTGTAAGACTAGAATATACCCAATCGTACAAATTAAGATTTTTGCAGAATTAAACCCAAAGTCAGGCATCAAGAGTACGAATGATGTGTGATTACCGTAGCTTAGTGACAAAAACTCAAATCTTGTATATGAGGAGGCCAGAATCGATCCCATACCTCATGTCGAATTGCATGTATAACTAGGTCATGACTATCCACAACTTTACCCATACTAATTTTATTGAGCAACTGTAATACGCTTAGTGCCAACTAATGGAAAATTTTCATCATATGAGCCAATGAGAAAGGACGGCAAGCCTCAACAGGATCAAAGTCACAATGTGGTTCTAAGAGACCATTGACTGATGGTCCAAAACATAGGTTGCAAGCAAACATTTGCAAGGTGCAAATGTGCAAAAATTTGAATGCAACCAACACTATCGGAGTCACAATGTGGTTCTAAGAGACCACTAACTGATGATCCAAAGCATAGGTTGCAAGCAAACATTTGCAAGGAGCAAATGTGCCAGCATTTGCATGCTGACCCTGGTTGAAACAAGTATGGGCATAATAAGGCAACTACTGTTTTTCAAAACTTATAAATATTTGCCTTCCTGCCTGCTAGTTACATTCAAGCATCATACACTCGTCAAAAAACACAGCAGCCATAAGTTTGAACTCTCAACTTCCAGCCTTGCAACTTGATAAGTATGGGTCAAATGTGAGAACAACAGCAGGAGACGTTCATTAATTCACGTGTCCTTAGCCTTCTATTGATTACTGAATCCCATGCAACCCAGATTTCTAAATCCAGAACTCTCACCAAAGCCCCATATTTGCAGGTATAAAAGTTCCAGATCTACAAGCACACTTTTAGCAAATGTTTGCCTAAATATGCAAACAAGTCATGTTTGCAACTATGGTCCAAAAGGAGCCATGGATCCGATTGACATGACTTTGTGACAAGGGCAACCATCGTGCCCTCAAAATATAAGACAAAACATTCATTTTGTGAAAGATAAAAACCTCAGGTTGGTTGAAACTTGACACATAGATTACATTTGTCAATGGGAGCCATTGGTGTGATTTACTTTGTATGTTAAATTGTAACTAATGAAACCAAAATTTGTTAAATGCATAGAAGGGAATGTCAAGTAGAAGGAGCAATTGTCAGAGTTTTTTTTTAAATTAGGACGAAACTTCTCAACAATGCATCAAATCCAAAGTTGTACACCATCCTAAAACTATTGGAAAACAATGCTCAATCCTTTGAGCAAACACTTGGTTTTAAAAGCTCACATGTAAGGCCCCGATATGAGAAGCTAGGAGCTCTAGCATACGTGAAGGAAGGATGTAGTCCAGACTTGGTCATCTGTCACACAAATGGATCGACTGATGATGTAGCACCCTATGTTCTACCCTGGACAAATCACATTGGGATTTCATACCATTAAAGTTGAGATTGTTTAATGTCTTACTACAAATAACAGCTTCCCAAAGAGTAGAAGTAGCACCTCACTAGATGGATGGGCATGGGCCCAACTAAGTCATTGAGAGGTGTCACAATAGGTACAACAATGCCCACTTGTGAGCTCTCATTTGAAGAGGTTTTATAGCATGTTATAGGGTATGACGTTTATATACCATTCCATAGTCAATTTGGCATTCTAAACATCTCTAACAACTGACACTTTGGGTTACATATCCATTTTGGTTAGCTAGATGGGAGGAGGTGTCGCATACTCTAACTCAACTTACGAAACTCTTTCCTGCGTTAATACAAGTCACGTCTCTTCTCCTTTTTAAGTTAGCACAATCATGGGCGATGGCCTTTAAATTTTCCTCCCAGCCAATTCTCAGGGACCTGATGCGTCATATTACGTATATATCCATCGTTGTTTTCCTTCATCCTTATCCCTGAGACCCTCAATTCCCTAGATAGTTCTCCTTGCCAAATGTCAACATTTTGGCCTCTCCACTTGGTGCACCATTTTACCCCTCTCTTGGGGCACATTAAAACCCACTTGCCCCTTGGCATTATTGCACATTTAGGTGCACCTAGGCCTTAGCACTCAGAACTATCTAGTCAATGCCATTACGCCCTCACCTAGGACCTTGGCAGTTACTTCTCTTGACCACTTAATTACGCACATTAACTATTACAAAAGTTGGTCATCTAAGAGAAAATGCCCACCGATCTATCCGAGGTCATGCTATCTCGGCTAGAGCATAACATTCCTTCCCTCTTCAAGCATCAGCGTCCTCGATGATGAAATCTGGGAACGCTCTCCGTAACTGGTATACGAATTCCCAGGTAGCTTCCGATAGAGGCTGACCATGCCATGCAACCAACACCGTGGGTATCTTCCGATTTCGTATTTGCATTGTTCCTCGGTCCAGGATTCTGGTTGGTTTGCGCCTTGCAATATCCTCTATCTCCTGAAACAAAACCACACCTTCGATTAGTGAGTCACCTGTATGCAAAAATTTCTTTAAGCGCGAAACATGAAAAACCGGGTGCACCTTACACCCATGTGGCAATTCTAATTTATAGGCTACACTGCCTATTCTCTTTAGAATTAACCACGGCCCACAGTATCGAGGTGATAACTTAGCACACTCTCCTGAAGTCAACGACTTCGAGTGCGAAGGAATTCTGAGAAAAACTTTTTCTCCTTCTTCAAATACTCTTATAGACCGATTTTCATCCGCATACACCTTGGCTCTATCCATAGCCTGGCGGATATTAGCTCTCGCAAGTGCTAGCATCTCCCGCATCTGAACTACAAAGTTCGCGGCACTAGGCACTTTCTGAGGTACTCCAACTATAGTTGGATTGGCTGGCCTATAACCATAGTTCAGCTCAAACGGACTGAACCCGGTAGAGGAATGTTTCCTATCATTGTAGGCAAACTCCAACAATGGCAACCACTTGTCCCATGTATGTTGCCTCAATGACACATATGCTCTCAGCATATCCTCTAAAGTCTGGTTGACCCTCTCCGTCTGACCATCCGTCTCAGGATGATCCCCACTACTCATTCCTAACTCAGTCCTCAGTGTCTCAAATACCGCTGTCCAAAAATGACCGGTAAATCTGACATCTCTGTCTGACACTATGGATCTAGGCAATCCATGCAGACGAAATATATGTCTAATGAACAAATCCGCCACTTGCGGGGCACTAACAGACTCTCTAGTTGGAATGAAGTGAGCCATCTTGGTTAGACGATCAACCACCACAAGGATAGAATTATACCCTCCTTGTGTTGCAGGTAGCCCTACAATAAAATCCATGGAAATGCTCTCCCACTTACTTAGTGGTATTTCCAAGGGCTGTAAAAGTCCGGGTGGCTTCACCCGCTCGGCCTTACTTACCTGACACGAGAAACATCGTGTCACATATTCATGAATATGCTTTTTCATCTTTGGCCAAAAGAAATCTCGCTTCACGAGATCATATGTCTTCTCGACTCCTGGATGTCCCGCACATGGGCTATCATGGCATTGTCGAATGACTCTCTGCCTGAGATCATTTTGACCAGGTACTACAACCTTGCCATTTCTAACTAGCATACCATCCCTTATGGTATATCTTGCATAAGTTTGGCCTTTTCTGGATGCCAGGTCATCCTTTTCACTTTCCCCGGGTTTTAACACATGAGCCTTAGGCCATAGGCTCTGGACAAACTCGTCCACTTTTTGAGTTTCTCTGATCTCGGTCATTAGAGCACTCTCTAATACCGTGAAACTCAGGTTGTGCATAATGCGAGACAACGCATCAGCCACCTTATTGTCTTTTCCTCTTCGGTACCGAATCGTTAGATTAAACTCCTGCATGAGCTCTGCCCACCTAGCTTGGCGGTCCCTCAAATCAGGTTGTTTACAAAAATGTTTCAGAGTATCATGATCTACATCCACATAAAACTCTGAACCATACAGATAATGCCTCCATGTTTTCAAAGCATGGATAACTGCATACAACTCCAATTCATGAGTTGGCCAATTTCTTTGAGAGGGAGAAAGCTTCTTGCTTTCAAAGGCTACTGGCCTTCCCTCTTGAAGGAGGACTGCTCCTACCGCAATGCCACTTGCATCGGTTTCTAGGAACAACGGTTTCTGGGGATCAACTATTTTTAACACCGGTCCTGAGACCACAGCTTGTTTTATGGTGTTAAAACTTTCCTGTTGATTCTGTCCCCAAACAAAAGGTACTTTATCTGAGGTCAGATCAGTCAATGGCGATACTATTCTGAAATATCCTTTGATATGCCTTCTATAAAACTGGACAAATCCCAAGAATGATCGCAACACGCGGTCAGACTCTGAGGGATTGGCCAAGTTAGTATCGCAGCCACTTTCTTCGGATCCATTTCTACCCCCTGTGGAGTAATTATGAACCCTAAATACTCAAGCCTAACCATACACAGTATAGTTTTCTTTTTATTCACATAAAGACTGGCTTTCCTCAAAGTACTGAACACTATTCTTAAGTGTTCACGATGCTCAGTAACACTTTTACTGAATATCAAGATATCGTCAATAAAATGTACTACGAACTTTCCGATATACGGACGTAGTAAATCGTTCATAAGCATGACGAAGGTCGCTGGAGCATTGGTAAGTCCGAAGGGCATTACCAAAAACTCATAATGACCAAACCTGCTTCTAAAAGCGGTTTTATGCACATCCTCGGCTCTAATCCGGATCTGATGGTAGCCACACTTAAGATCTATCTTACTGAAAATCACGGCTCCATGTAATGCATCTAGCAAATCATCAATCCGAGCCATCGGATACCTGTGCTTAACAGTGATATTATTCAATGCTCTGTAATCTATACAGAGGTGAAACGTATCATCCTTTTTCCTCTTTAATATCACTGGCGAAGCAAAAGGTGAGAAACTTGGTTGAATCTACCCCAACTTGAGGTATTCTTCCAGTTGCCTAGGCACCTCCGCTTCTTCAGCAAAACTCATTCTATAGGGAGGTCTATTTACAGGTTCTGCCCCCGGGATCAGTTCAATCTTATGTTGAACTTTCCGCTCTGGAGGTAACCCATAAGGTAGTTCATCCCTAAAACATTCAGAGAACTCCTCTGTTATAAGATTAGCCAGCTTGGCCATCTCACCACTTTGCATAACATCAGTGCTAGCCGAATAATCATCCACCGGCTCTACCGACGCTGTGCAAAGGTACAAAAACTCTACTTGAGCCTTTCTGATTTCCATCACGGAAACCAACGGTCCCTGAGGTATATCTTTTTCACCTCGCAAGACATAAAGCACATCATTCATCTTGAATTGATATACGTGCTTTTTCCAATCAATGGCTGGATTCTTCCTAGAATGCCACGCCATACCCAGGGCTATATCTGCATGAGCAAGCTTGGTCATTTCAAAATCAAGCTTCTCAGCATAGTCCTGAATCCGAAGCTCCAACTGGGTAACCCTTTGGTCCCATACTTCAGTTGAACTTCCATCGGCCATCCTGACTGTATACGCATAGTTAGATGGACTTGTCTTTAATTTCAGCCTCTTCACGAGCTTGGAGTTAATCACATTGTGAGTTGACGCCGAGTCAAACAACACAATGACATCATGACTGGCCACTTGCCCTTTCATTTTAATTAACTCCGTATCATTAAAGGCCGTATACCCCGTTGCTGCGGGCTTAGATAGGATGTTATCAGGTGCACTCGTCACTAACTTAGCAACAGACACACATAACAAACAAGGTACTAACCTCTGAGAAGGTCCCGCCAGTTGCATCTGCATATGTTCCGCACTGGGACTCTCCTGCATTTCTACGTCGCATTCAGATGTCGCATTCAGATATTATCATATTAGCCGTGCGACGGTCCTTATTCAGTGGACAATCCTTCCACTGATGTCGCTGAAGGCAGCCGAAGCACAATCCTTCTTTTCTAGCTTTCTCTCTTTGTTCAGGGGTCAACGAGGACTTTGACCAAGCCCGGGCTGCCATTGGAGTTATTTTCCTTTTCACCCCAACGGTGGTACTTGTTTTTACTGGTCCCTCAACCGGCTTCACCTGCTTGGTTTGGCCACTTGGCTGCGAGACACTTGTCTTTGAAACCCATTTCCTCGGAAATCCCCCTTTTCTCGGGTGCTCATACTGAGTCCCTGCCTGCACAAATCCACCAGATCTGCCTCTGGCATCCTCATAGTTCAGGGCTACTGCTATAGATTCATCTAGTGTAGTCACATATTTAGCCCGAACTTCCATTTTGATCTTGTCATTCAGTCCATAGATATAGTCCTTTAACTGAACCGACATAGGGAGAGGGTCTGTTATCTTCATGACACATTCCCTGAATTTGTCAGTGTACTCTGCCACTGACAAGCTCCTCTGACGAAGATTTCTATAAGCATCCCAAGCTCGGGATTCTTCATCAGGTGGGAGAAAGTGTTTCTTGAACTCAGCCTTAAACCCTTCCCAGGTGGTTGGAGCAACTTGATCCTTCTGTTGCTTTATCCACCATCTGTCCGCTGCCTCAATAAACAGGTGTGTGGCCTCGCGGATTTTCTTTAGATCGGATTTAATCTCACAAATGGCGAAGGCTTCTTCCCACTTGTGCAACCAAACCTCGATCACATCAGAGCTGCACTCGGTCATCCGACCAGCGTACTTCTCCGGTCTATAATTAGCGATATTGGGCACTTTGACCCTTGCGCGCTCTAAAGAATGTATACTGGGCTCTGGCTCTGCTGGAGCTTTGCCCTTATCAATCCTAGACGGTCTAGCCGACAAGGCTTGCACCATCTCCCTGATCTCATTTTGACCAGCATTCACTTGAAGTTGCTGGTTCATAATCTGCTGTAAAGCATCCTCTAATATCGAAATCCTACCAATCAAAGTAGGTGGTGCCTGATGTGACATCTGTTGTGTAGACTGTACTCTAGACTCACTAGGATTCACTCTTGAATTCTGTCCTTCCACCTCCATAGTTTCACAAATGGAAAGGGTTTTTTTTTTTTTTTTTTCTTCTGTTCTTTTCTTCCTTTTTTTTTTTTTCAACACGCCAAACTCCAAAGTACTATATATATACAACTTTTCGAATTTCTCTCTCCGGTATGCAATAACAGAGTGGAAATCGAAAAACCAGAAACTCAAACGAAAGGAAAAAGATGCTCCCTGGTAATTACTCCTGACCAAGATTTCCCTCTCTTTCTTGCCTCAGTCTCAATGCCAATCATGTGTCCTAGTGCCAGTCATGTGTCCCTAAATCTCTCTCTCCTACCATGGAGTTCTACATGGTATCAAAGCCAGTTCATCCTCCATCAACTCCATCCAGTTCTACCTACCATGACCTTCTCAGGTTGCTGCTATCTCCCATGTGCCGTTTTTTTTGGAGTTTCTGTCATAATTTCTCAAGATTGACACCTCGCCTCAAAGAGCTTCTCTCTTCTGTATTGGTACCATTATGATCATGATTATTGACTTTCTTTTCTTTTGTAAGCATCATGGGTGTTAATGCCCGCTCAGCAGCTCCACCCCTCTGATCATTGTATCAGGTTTCTTTTAGCCTCATAGACCCTTTCGTCTTTTGAAGACTTTTAATAAACTTTCTTTTTTTCTTTCTTCTTTTCTTCACAAACAATGCTCTTACTCATGGCCTTCAGCCCTGAAATCGCCGCCTTCAACCTGGAGTTTCCTTCAGCTGCATGAATCGACCATGTTGTTGCTTCCTTCTTGATCGCCAATTTGCTATTGCAACTCACGTCATTGCCTGAAGATGATGCCACCATTGATATCTGCCACTGCTACCCCGTCACTAAATCTGGAGCTGATCAGCATCTTCTATTAAGCGCATCCACAGTTGATGATTCACATTGCCTGGAGCAAATTCCTGACCAAATATGGTCCTGAAGAAGATGTGTTGACCTGTTTACAGCAACATTCTAAGCAATGCATATCTCTATTTATGTTAATTGCCAGTTCAATTTTTTCCGCCATACTTTCTGCTCATGACATTTGCTGGAAGATTGCTCTGACTAAAAGCTGATCGACTATCTAATTCATGCTCCCTGCTGCTATGTTGCCACCATCTAACCTAAGATATGCCGCCTCTTCCTTGAACTGGGCGAACCTCTTTCTCCGACACAATGTAGTTCAGCCCCTGCGCCTGCATCTCTAGCTTTGCCATGGCCTTCACAACGTCTAGTTGATGCTTTCCCGCCTTGCTCTAGCAGCATCAATGACCTTCCTAGATAAATGTGTTGATGAAAGATGCTGTTGTTGTGGCGCAGCCCTCCAAATGGAGACATCTCCCTCTTGCTGGACGTTTCCACTGTATCATGTCTTCACTAGTGTTTATACATTTCTATCTATCCCCACCATTCAGATGGCATAAATCTTCTCAAGCGATGCCAAAACTTTTCAGATATATTGCATCAATTTCTAATCAAATTGGTACCATTTCTTCCTTGTCGCATTGCCATTCTGCTAAAGCCAACTCATGGTTTCTTTCCAACAGCTCGTTATTCCCTGCATACGACTGGTTCTTCAGATTGATGTTGGATGAAGCTTTTGGTTCTCAGAAATGCTTTTTTGTCTCCCGTTCACAACGCTCCGGCTGATCACTCTGATCAGGCAACGCTTTGTGGTTCTCTGATTTTTTTCACAGAGTTTCAATTTTAGCTAGAGTCCGAAGGTCTCTTTTGACAGGTCAACCACAGCGTTGACTGGTCATATTTAAAGGTCTTATGCTCTGGTTGGCACACACCTTGGAGGTGTTCTATCTCACACATTAGCAGCATCAGCACGGAAAATTCAAGTATATTTGTGAGCAAGATTTCATCTATTGAAGGTGCCCTATCAAATGCTGAGGAGGACACTTTAAGTTCAGAGACTTATAGCCATAAAGTGTCCCCTTCAGAGAAAGTGAACTTAAAAGTGTCCTCTTCAGTGTCTCTATATTTGTCATGCCATGTAGTCATGTGCCAAGAGTGGATCTGATCATGTCATGTCGTGTGTCTTGTAGCTATGTTATGTGTCAGTCATGAGTAGCCTAAGCTTTGTGTGGGCCCGACTGTGGTCATACTGAGAGTCACTATATATTTGAGATTTGCTACTAGCATCCACGACTCCTCTTTGTAGGGGATGAGGCAGTGCGACTTTGAGGTGCCGCAAGGACGATATCTCAAATGGAGTGTGTGCCTGTTAAGCATGTGTCTAGTCTCTTGTTGGTTTGGCATACTTGCAAGTCCAGATCACTGTCGTGGAGTCTTCCTACTGCATCTTCTCTTTTGAAGGTGTCTGTGGTTTCTTGTTGCCTAGGGTGGATCTTGTGGCAGGCCTCACGAGTCTAGACCCGAGTCGGGTAACTTTTGTGTATGCATCGTGCGTTGCATCATTGGTGCAGTTAATCACAATGACTCTGTCCATGTCTGTATACCCATTGATGAAAAGACAACGATATCTCCCCCAGACCTCGTAGTGTCTGGGGCATCGCATTAGAACATGTTCCTCCATCTCCACCTCTTGTGTGTGCAAAGAGTACAAAGCCCTCAAATCTCTAGGATGTCGTGTGGCAGCGATCTCATGTCCTGCCTCAATGTGGAATCTATTAGATGAAGTCTTGAGCTAGCCCATGGTGTTCCGTACTGCATGGGAAACGTGAATCTGTAGGTACTCTATACTTGGATGAAGCTATCCTCACTAAGATGATGGAAATGCTTTGTAGAAGGCCATTTTCATTGCATGTAGCTGTAGGGGGAGTATTGATAAATCTCCTGCTATGTCAAGCGCAGGAAGGGAGTGTCTAATGCATACTGATATGGCTTGGTCAATGAGAGCATATGTTTATTCTATGGTCTGCACCCACCATTGGGAGCTGATGACGTCGGTGGGGATGTCATACTAGCTAGTCCGTGCTATGCATGATCAAGTTTATGGTTTTAAACCTTGGGAGTATTGACATGAGATTCAAACTGCACTATGTGTTCTGATTTAAGAGGATAGGCATGTTACTGAATTCTCATATATTACACATTTTTTTTGGGGTGAAATCCGTTGATGATTATATTACAAGAATCAGTCCTATAAGCTGGGACCTCCAGTTAAGAGTGTTAGAAGATTTCATTATATGACAAGAAAGCAGGATAATCTAAATCCTACGCACGGAGACTCATAGAGCAATTGCCGTTGAGATGCCTAGAAGAACTGATATTTAGCAAGAGTGGGATCACCAAAGACCCGATGGTTGTGGTCCTTCCAACAGGTCCATAGAGCCCAATACAGTAAAAAAGGAGATCAAAACCCTACCTAACAGGATGAAATCCAAACAACTGAAAATGCTTTCCAAAAGAAGCATTGGGGAAACGAGCTTGAAGCCATTGTTGTAGCAGAAGCAAGAAACCCGTGACTCAAGGCAATGACAAAAAAGATGAGCCATAGATTCCCTCAAAGGACATCGTCTACAAGTGGCAGGTGCAACGTGACAACGAGCTAAGAGCTTCCTAAAAGGAAGAACCCCAATCAAAACTCGCCACAAGAAGAACTTTTTCCAAAGCAGGAGTTTCGAATCCCATATATGCTGCAATCTTTTTTATCACCATCGACAAGTGCATGCCATGGACTATATACGATTAGCATGAAGAATAACCCAAGCAGGAGGCAGCAAAACTTTGTACAGAGAGGCAACCATGATGTCAGCTATCGACAGCCCATGACGAACATGATTATCCAAATGAAGAACCCAATCTTTGAGGAGATCACCAACCTGAAGACAAGGAATTGGCTGAAAATCATGAAGCATTGGTGATAATAAATGCCATAATGGTATGTAGTGCTGTCCCGAAGCATACTATCTCATTGCTATTGGAGAAGCAATAAAGGCTCTCAACTCGCAAAGAGTTTCCTACAAGAGTATCCCTATTGGCCCTTGGGTCAGGCCAACATAGGCAAAGTGCCAAGCGCCAGCAACAGTTGAAGAGTGGTGACCCCGAGTTTGACGACCAGGCAATCTGGTGCTAAGTGTGCTAGACCAATGGCGAGCAGTGGTCCAGTGTACTGAGTGTGCCAGCAATAGAAGTCAGTTTTGTTAGTCTATTTAGAAAGAAGCGTTGTAATAGGGAGAAGAAGAGATGAGTGACATTGTGGTTCATGTACTATGATATCACTGACTATGTCTACACAGTTTTCTAGCATGGGTTAGGATGCTCGCTTAGTAGCTCCACCCTTTTGCTCACTGTATCAGGTTTTTCTTTAGTCTCATAGATCCATAAGTCTTTAGCAGACTTTTATAAACTTTCTTTCTTTCTTTCTCTCACCTACCTTGCTAGGCTTGGAGCTTGCTAGATTGAGTGCCTAATTTCAGTTGAGACGGCTTGGTTATAAATAGACTTATTGAATACAATTGTGGTTTTGCTTTCAACTTGTCCATATTTTTTTATGCTACCTGTTTAACTGTTAAGAACTCGATCCCCCGTCATCACACGGTTTCCCCCCTTTGAATAGCAACCCCGACCTCCGAGTTGTTTTGTTGGCATTTGCTACCATCACACCCGAGCACGCACAGCCACAGCTCACCAAGGAGTGCAAGAACGAGCATCTTCATCCGAGCACTGCCTGGGTCGGGTGACCAGATAAACACCAAGCACCCATAAGTTAACCATTAGGGAGTTAGCAAACCAAAGCGTCAACATTTGGCGATCCTTTTGGGGAATGCTCAATTGAATTCGCGATAGTTAATGTGCTGTTAGCTAGGGGAATTGAGTGTAGCAAGCTTAGCATTGAGTGCATAGTCATCGAGAGAGATTAATGCTGAGCGACAAGTTGAAGTAGTGGTTCGGTGTCGTGGGCTACTACAAGAAGTACCTCCGAATAACCACAGACGAGTGGCGCAGTCTGGTGACGTGCTTAAATACTGGATTGTGGACTACAAGAAGCTCACACAGCCAATCAGCTAATACACTACTTAGGCATCTGATACACACTTGGAAAGAAGATGAAGATACACGGCTAGGTCCTGAGTCAAAGAAATTGGCTACGTCCACAACCATGAGAGTTGGTGCGGTCTCAGAGCTAAAGTTGGGTTTCTGAAGGAGGCAGGCAGAAGCATCGACGTCCAACAAGAGCACAGAGCATGAGGAGAGAGACTCGGCCCCCTAACCTACGGGTTGAAGTTAATTAATATGCAATGCCAGAAGAACAAACCATTGGTAATTGGCTGAGGCATTCTAAAAGGCCAGCAGGCGAGGGCCCATCATGGCAAATGGAGTCTAAGCACTCGTCTATGAGTAACGCAGCAGCAAAGAACGCGTACGGAAAGCCTGCTCAGGAAAAACCGAAGTGCCCACGTGATGCATAAACAGTGTATGGAAAGGCCGTACACTGTACGGTTGCAGACGGGAACGTACGGCTGAAGGCAGGAAACTGTACGGCGAAAAGAGCAAACTGTAACTCTACGAGGAAAAACCTGCGTAGAGGAAAAGGCAGAAGGCCCACGTGATGCAAGATAGTGTATGGAAGGTCCGTACAAACTGTACGGCTGTAGACGACATAGTACGGACTGATGACATGAATGTGTACGGCGAAAAAGAGAGCTGTACGGCCACCAGCAAGAAGAAGCAGGGAAGCCGAGGGATGAAGAGGGTGCAAGGAAGAAAGTTGCGAAGGTCTCATAGGAGGCCTGTGATCCCTAAACAGGGATGGCAAGAGCCGAAATCACCATAGCTCCTCCTCTCTCTCACCCCCCCCTACACACACACACACCGAATAGAACCACGCGCACACACTTTTTTTTAGTGGAAACTTTTGATTGATTATATTACAAAAGTAGCGACCTCAAAACGAGGCAACCGAAATCACATCAGCTGAAAATCTCAGTGTATGCTATGCATCATGACCTATGCAGCGCGTCTGCAAGCAATCAAAGAAGGATTGCTGCAGAGAACGCTTAAAAAAGCCAAACAAGGCAAATATAGGATCACCAAAGACTTTATAGTTCCTGCCTGTCCATAAAGTCCAGAGTGCCCAATAGCGAACCCTAACAGAGAAAAGATGAAACTCCGGTCTGGGTGCACGCGCACGCGCGCACACTTTTTTTTTATTTTTTAGTGAAAACTTTTGATTGATTATATTACAAGAGTAGTGACCTTAAAACGAGGTAGCTAAAATTACATCAACTAAAAATCTCAGTGTATGCTAGATATACATCATAATCTATGCAGCGCGTCTGCAAGCAATCAAACAATGATTGCTGCAGAGAGCGCTTAAAAAAGTCAAACAAGGAAAATATAGGATCACCAAAGACTTTACAGTTCCTGTTTGTCCATAAAGTCCAGAGTGCCCAATAGCGAACCCAAACAAAGAAAAGATGAAACTCCGGTCTGGGTGGATGAAAACCAAAGATCTAGAAAGACTTCCCAAAACGAACAGTCGGGAATCTCGCTCGTAGGTGCTGCCGAAGAAGATCAATGAACTCACGAGAACAAGGACAGAACTAGAATAAATGAGGCACAGTCTCCTGAGAACCCAAACATCTATGGCAACGAGTAGTAGCAATGTTTCTACGAGCCAACATCTGTCCAGATGGAAAAATGCCCATAAGTACTCGCTAGAAGAAAACATGTTGCTGAAGAGGAGTTTTGTAGGTCCAAAGCTGTTGTAATCTCTTTCTCCACCACTTGGCTGGGCGATGGATTCGCCAAAGAGGTAAAAGGATTTTATACAATGCAGGCATCGTAATCTGAGATAGCCTCAAAGGGCGAGAAGAGGACCCTGGGGAAGCGCACGCGTACACACACTTTTTGTTAGTGAAATCTTTTATTTCTGTGTGGGAAACCCCAAAAAGAGGTAAAAACCCACCAATAACTACAAAGAAAAAATTTACAAGTAAAGCCTCAGAGGAAAACTCATGAGGCAGCCAAGTAAAAAGTTACAATATCAAACTCGAGGATCAAACAAAACATCCTTCAGTTGCAGATTGTTGCTTTGTAAAAATTGATGCAGTGAAGAAACTGCACCGTCAATGAAAACCACCTGTTTTTTGCCCTTGTGATTCTTCTTAATATAAGCTAGGAGCCTGAATTTTTGAATCACAGGGTCAAAAACCTGTTGCAACATAGGATGAAAAGACTCCAGAGAAAAAGAAACAGCTGCATCCTGAACAGAAAGAGACTCTGGCACAGTCTTCACAGGCATATGAACTGAATCAACATCTGTACTCTCTGAAGAAAGAGCATCTGACGAAAGAGCTGCATCGGATAAATCATGACTCATCATGTCAGCTTCAGTCAGGGTATCACCCTGAGAGGTAGTAGAAACATCATCTTGTATAATCCCTGCTTCAAGAGGCACATCCATATCCTGAGGAGAAGGGGCTGATGGTGTTCAATAGGAGAGGGATCATGAACTGCTTTAGGATCCTTCGATTTATCGACCTTCCTCCAGTAGTGCTTCAGAGCAGTAAAAGAAGGCTTATTCAATGAAGCCATAGCAGAGCCGGAGAAGGTAGAGGAATCTTGACAGCTGAGGAAGGAGCGGTCCTGGAAGCAGAAGGGCTCGTGCAAAATGACCAACCTGACAACACCGATAACAAGCTGTAGGAAAAGATGTGAACTGCAGCCGGATGTGCAAAGGATGAACAAATCCCAAATCAAGATCCAGAGAAGAAGGCACCGGCTGCATCATATCCCATAAAATACAGATGCGAACATCCCCAGTGCAGAAACTCCTGTCTCGAAACATGTAGAGGCCTCCCCAAAAGCACTGCAAGGGTAGGAAGATGCGGAAGAAGAGGAATAGGCAGCGCTTTTAGAGTAATCCAAACTGGACAGTGAGTGAGAAGAGAAGCAACCGGATCAAAAAGTGGATCCCAGGGTATCACATAAGCAAAGAAACCAGCCCCAGGAACACCAGCACAGTTGACAAGGCTCTCCACCACCTCAGTCGAAGAACACCGAGCAAAATAAAAACCTTTGCCCAAAAAAAGAAAGGAAGAAACAAGATCTGGGCCTACTGCAACTTCAGCCCACAACGACGGAGCTGAGCTGCAGAAAGAATCTTGCCCATAAAATAGAGACAAATCCCAAACTGTTGAGCCTGTCGAAGACAAGAAACTAAGAGGGCAGAATCCAAAGAACAAACCATAGGAGAACCCGAGGAGGGAACATCTATGACAGAGTCAGCACACAAGGTTCGAAGAAGATCCAACTGGAGGGAGGAAGAAGGACCATCCGCCACATTGAGCTTTGCAGATTTGAATAAACGCGAAGCAAGCAGACCACCACGCTTCCGGCGAATAAAAACACGGGCAGGAGGATCAGGCACGGAAGGAGTAGTAGAAACAGAGGACACAAAGGACCCATCTGTCGAAGCAGCAGGGAGAGGGAGAAAGGAAGAGGATACATCAGGAAAAGGCGAGGATAAAGGGGGCTGCTGCTGGAATTGTACAGATTTGAAAGGGTGAGCAGGTACATGCTGTACTGACAGCAAAGGGGGCACAAAAGAAGAGGGTATAGTCGAAATTGGAACAGTAGCTGCAGTAGACGAAGGCTGCACATCCAACCGTACAGGCTATACGGTCGGCCATACGGCAGAGGCAGAAGGTGCAGGTAACTGAGGCGGCTGCTGCAGAGCAAATACGGACAGCAGCGAAGGGAGTGCAAGGGGTGGCTAAGGCAAAATGGGACTGCAGGCAGCAGGTACGGATGGTGAAAAAAATGTACGGACGACAAAACTTGCACGGACTGAGACAAAGAATCTACAAAAGGAGGCGGGGACTGCAGAGGGATGAATGGAGGAGGGACAGGGGAAGGCTGAAGGTGTACGGAGGTAGACGGGAAGGGAACAGATGCACAAAGGGGTATGGGCAGGGAGGGAGGAGCAGCAGGGCTCTCCATGGTGCCCCCCCCCCAAAACACACACTTTTTTTAGTGAAATCTTTTATTTCTGCGTGGGAAACCTCAAAAAGAGGTAAAAACCCACCAATAAGTACAAAGATAAAATTTACAAGTAAGACCTCAGAGAAAAAAACTCATTTGGCAACCAAGTAAAAATTTACATATCAGTTGGGAGGAGAATCTAACAGAACATCATCCACTTTCAAATTATTGACTTGTAAAAAGTGATGGAACGGAGTGACATCCCCATCAATAAAACAAAGTTGTTTTTTCCCCTTGTGATTCTTCTTAATGTAAGCTGGAAGTCGAAACTTCTGAACCACAAGATCAAAAACCTGCTGCAACCAAGGATGAAAAGATTTCAGGGAAAAAGGAACAACAATATCCGAGACTGAGAGGTTCTGTAAAGGGGCAGGCATATCAACAAGCTTCTTAGGGGAAGGAACATGAAACTCCAGAGAAATATTTGCATCCGGAATACTAGTATCTGGAGCTGAAGGAGACTGTAGATTTTCTTCCACATCTTGCATAACAGCAGCATTTTGCATCAGTGAAGATGAATCTAACAGAACAAACTCAGGCGTCGAAGTAGCAACAGGAACCGGATCACAAGAAACCTGACAATCTGACACTGTAGGGAGTGGATCCGGAACTGATAAAACAGCAAAAGGATTAGAATCCTTAACCAACGTAGCATCTTGAACTTTCCTCCAGACTTTAGAAGGCTTGAAAAAATGCCGGATTTCCTGTGTGCTGGAGAAAGAAAGAGGAACCGCAGGAACCGGTACAGAAGGAGTAGAAGTCTAGAGAGGAGGAGCTAGAGAAGAAGAAGATTGTCATGCTCTAGCAAAATGGCCTAACTGGCGACATTTATAGCAAGCATTAGGAAAGGAGGCAAAGCAAAGAGGAATCCGGAGAGGATGAGGCAATCCAAAGTCCACGTCTAGACATGAAGGTATAAGCTACTCCATATCCTAAAGAACACATACCCGAATATCTCTGCTTGTGACCAAGAAGTCCTACTTTGGAATGAAAAGAACACGGCCTAGCAGGGCTGCAAGAGAAGGAACATGCTAAAGAAGCAGGACCGGCAAATCTTTGAGGGTAACCCAAACAGGACAGAAGTGGAGGAGGGAGCGGGTTGGATCAAAAAGAAGATCCCAAGGCATAACAACTGCAAAGTGACCTGCTCCATGAACTCCACCCAAAGTAAGCAAGTGGAAGACAGTGTCCACAGAGGCACAATGAGAAAAATAGAACCCCTTGCCCATGGACACAAAAGAAGTAATCTTCCCAACACCCACTACATCGGAGGACCAAGCTTGCAAAGAACCCACCGTCATAACTCTTCTCATAAAATAAAGGCCAAGACCAAGTTGCTGTTTCTGGCGAATACTCTTAAGGAAAGGTTCAGGTAAAAGAGTTCTTCGTAAGGAAAATCCAGCAGCAGAAGGCGAGGTCACCGAATCAGCACACAGTTGATGAAGCAAATCATGTTGAAGAGAAGAAGAGGGGAAGGCAGAAGAATCTAATTTGGCAGCCTTCACCCCTTCCGAAAGTAGCGGGGAAAGGGAATCCCTTTTCTTATTCCGAGCATAATGAAAAGTAGGAGATGAAGGGCTGGAAAAGGAAGGAGAAGAAAAGGAAAGAGGCACAGAGAACAGAGAGGGGACAGGGGTAGAGGGAATGGAGGCAAGAAGGGGCTAAGCAGAGGAGCAAACAACCGAAGCAGAGACAAAAGGATGTACGGACTGCAGGGGCTGCACATATGGCAACTGAAACGGAAGAGTCGACTGCAGAGATGGTACGGGGACAGCAGCAGGCCGGGAACAGAGGAGGGCTGGAGCAGCACTGGATGGTGTGGGAAGGGAACAAAAAGCAGTGGATGCTGTACAGGAGATGGCAAGACAAGTATGGATGCAGGCGGGACAGGTACGGATGCACATGGGACAGGTAGGGAGGATGTATGGGAGAAAACAGGAGCTGTACGGTGGGCGGAATGTTTACGGATTGAAGAGGAGGTTGTACGGATAGGTACGGGGAGGGATCAAAGGAAAGATGAGGAGGTATAGGGGGGGACAAGGGTACAGGCAGGGAGGAGGGAGCAGGAGAGCTCTCCATCTCCATCACCACCACACACACACACACACTTTTTTTTTGTGAAACCAGTAACTATATTATTAACATGAAATCAATGTACATGACATTAGACTCCAAAAGAGAGCCTAATGGAAGAACTCAAAAATAGTCAGAAAACACTTCAAGGCTAGTAGCATCCAAGTCCCTCGCAGCGCATAACTGTCATATAAAGATTGCTTGAGGGACATTCTAAAGAAAGAATATGCCTGAGGAAACTGTTGTCCCATCCTAGAGTGCAATCTCTGTGTCCAAATAGTCCATAGAACCCAAAAACGAGCCCAGTGAAAGAAAAGGAGGAATGGAGACATCTGAGATGAGAAGCATCCAAACATCCAGAAGAGTTTCCCAAATCTGATAGAGGGAAACCGAAGCCGCAGCAAATGAGAGACATGAGTGATAAATATCCGAGAGTGCGGGCAAGACCATAACAAATGGGGAATTGTCTCTCGGTGATGAGAGCAACGGGGGCAGGAAGGGGAAGCAATGCGACGTGCTGCCAATTTCGCCCCAATGGAAAAAGCTCCCACTATACATCTCCAAAAGAAAAGCCTCTGTTTCAATGGCAATTTAGCTTTCCAAATTTTCTTGAGTTGTGATTGCCACCAAGATAAAGGCCTATCCGAATTCCAAAGAGTGTTGGCATGCTTATCAATCCATGGCGGTGGAAGAAGAAATCTGTAAACCATCGAGGAGGCCAGATTATGCATTGAAAGTGGACAGGTAGCAGGAGATAGGAAAGTTAGATTCCAGTCCAGTAATTCCTGTACAAACAGTGGAGGAACAGGAACAAATGGCTGCAACATAGTTGTAAGTATTCTCCAAATGGGCCTGTGTGTGTGTGTGCTTTCATTTCCACACACACACACACACACACATACACACACAAACGCACGCACGCATGCCCACACACTTTTTTTTTGTGAAATTTAGTTTCATTAGATTACCAAAAACAGTCCCAACGAAGGGGACAACCAGCAAAGAATTGGTATTTAGCTAGAGGGATCATCAAAGACCCAATGATTGCGATCTTTCCATAGGGGCCAGTATTGAACCCAATAAGAGAGAAGATCATGTCCCTACCGCTGCATAGGATGAAAACGAAATAGCCAAAAATTCTTGCCAAAGGAAGCACTAGGGAAACAAGCCTGAGGCCATTGTTGTAGCAAAAGCAAGAAAGGATGAGACTCTGTGCAATGCCAAAACAGATGAGGCATAGACTCCTGTGTAGAGAAAGAAAGAACCCCAAGCATAACCAGCCATAAGAAGAACTTTTGCTGAAGTGGGAGTTTGAAGCCCAAATATGCTGCAATTTTTTCTGCCACCACCGAGAGTTGCATGTCATAGACCAGATGCGATTGGCATGAAGAGAAACCTAGGGAGGAGACAGCAAAACCTTATACAAAGATGCAATCATGATATCAGCTAACATTAGCGCAGGGCAAACATGATCATGCGTTTGAAGAACCCAGTGTTTGAGGCGATCCAAAATCTCAAGATGAGGTACTGGCTGAAAGTCATGGAGCATCTTTGACAAATAATACCATGTACGCCTATAATGATGTCCCAAAGCATACGTCGGACAACTGCACGTGAAGAGATGACCATACCAGCTGCATCAAGCACATCATCCACATGCCAAATACCTTTGGACCAAAGAAAGTAAGAGCGCCGAGGTTCTTGCAAGGCCAACAAGCCTTTGAACATTTAAATCCTCAGCAAGCAAGGAGTTACCTACTAGAGTGTCCTTGCCATTCCATTTTAGATGGGAGAGTATGTGCTTCCGATCAACAATCAAAGGAGAGACTATAAGGGATCCCTTTACTCTGCCTTCGATGTGACGTAGAAGAAAGTCCCATTGAGTGGGCAGAAAGTGACCAAAAGCTGGAGAAGACAAGTGCAAAATCAAATGTCGCATCATGAAACTCCATGGGTGATCACCCTGCATGAATTGCAGCATCATTTTCCCCTTGTGAGCTAGAATGTGTATGTGAATATTAAACATTTTCAGTCCGCCCTGCAATCTAGGCATGCAAAGGTGATCCATAGAAAGCAGCCTAAGGGCTTTCCGGGCGGCGAAAGCATGACCACTAGAAAAGCTCTGTGGAAAACATAATCAAAGGCAAATAAAACTGAATGTAGGCAACCAGAATTCATTTTACTATGGGGTACCGGACATGCAAAGGCCACATTGCCAGTTTCCAGTATTCCAATTATTCTTACGCATGTCAAACACCTGGGGTCCATTTGCTGGCATGTAACTGTCCACCCCAAAGGATAACCAAGATGCCGTACCACTTGCGTAGGTAAACAATGTCCCCTGGCCATAACACACAATGCCAAGCTTTCTCATGTAGAGGCAGAAGTGTAGATTTTTGAAAATTGACAATTCCCTATTCCTGTCTTTCTCACTCATTATAGCTTCCCTTCCACTAAACTATTCCCCTTCTTTCCCTTCCAGATCTGCTTTTCCTTTAGGAAATTTGTAATTTTGATAGAAAGTACTTTAGTAGGATGTAATGGTGTGCTTTGTCTTATGTATGTCATGCAATATTCCTAGAAAAGCTTTTGTGGTATTGCTCTTGGATTCTGAATTCTATGATATGTTGGATATCATAACATTAAATTGAAGCTCATTCACTTGATATAGCTTGGTGCTGTAAGTGCTTGATAATAACCTCATATCCCACACGACATCACAGCATAAATTTTGAGGCACTTTGTTTATCATCCTGGATTCTGAATTCTATGATATGTTGGATATCATAACATTAAACTGAAGCTCATTCACTTGATTTAGCTTTGTGCTGTAAGTGCTTTATAATAACCTCATATCTCACACGACATCACAGCATAAATTTTTTGAGGCACTTTGTTTATCATCTATGTTGTGGTTGACTATTTACACAAGTCAAAATTTATACTCATTTAGTCAGTTTCATTTCCAGCTTGGAGATAACATAAGATGAGGTCTATTTCAGGTTGAAGGTGCCACAACAGAAGGAAAGAGAGGACCTTGCATCTGGGATACTTTTTCACTGATATCTGGTTAGTTAATTTCGGTGGAAATGAATGTGCAAAGGGATTTTCATGCAATAATAAGGTGCCTTCTTCCTTTTTAATGTAGATTATCTTTACACCAAGTGGGCCACTTTCTTCCATTAGTATTTTGATTCATACACAGTTTCCGAAATTTCAGTGCACTCACGTGTTTATATACAACTCTTTATATACTTAAGATTGGCTGCCCCCTTTCAGTTTATAAGGAAACCACATAAATTTGTATGATGCTACACAGGTAAAATTAAAGATGGAAGCAATGCTGATGTTGCATGCAAGCAATACAACTGCTATAAGGCATATTCTAGCCTTCTAAATCTTGTCTCGTCTAAGAATTTGTAAGCATATGGTAAAATTTCAAGTCGCTTCTTGAAACCTACTTATTTTACTCAAAAGGTGAATCTACCCATTTCTGTTTTCTACCATCCACATTGCCTTCAACTGGTGCAGTTTGTGTCCTTCAGACATAAAAGTCCCGCGATGGAAAGATAATGGAATACAGGTTCATTGACATATGACTGTTACAGGAGGATATTCAGCTGATGGCTGATTTGGGATTCGATGCATATAGATTTTCCATCTCATGGTCTCGCATATTTCCTGGTAACCAAACTCTTGTTTCCATATTTTCTTGTTCTCTTTGAATTCTCAAGTCTTGCTGTAAGGTGGGAGGGTTTAATTTTCAAATTGAGACTTTGTATGCAGATGGTCTTGGAAATGCTGTTAATCAGGATGGCATATTGTATTATAATAATATTATAAATTCCCTTGTGGAGAAAGGTACTATCTTTGTAACAGTCTATGTTCTGAATTTTGTTAGCACTATATCCAGAGGATTGAGTTTGGCTAATCTGTGTGTGTGTGTGTGTGTGTGTGTAAATATAATTATGAAAATATGTCTATGTGTGTCCATGTGCACTCTTTTTTATGACTAGCAGAAGTAGGGACAGAATTCTTTAACGGTTATCAATTTGTCTCAGGTATCACACCCTTTGCAACTTTGTACCATTGGGACCTTCCTCAAGTACTTGAAGACACAGTAGGAGGTTGGCTAAATCCCAAAATAGTGTAAGCACAGTCTTGGAAGCTCGTTTGCCTTCTTCTTTGCAGTGGCACCAAACCTATTCAAGGGATAATTTCTCAAAGTTGAAAAATCAAATGTACCATGACAGAAATTGTTTTCTATCTGCAGGAAGTATTTTGCAATTTATGCCGAGGTATGTTTTGAAGCATTTGGAGATCGTGTTAAGCATTGGGTAACACTTAATGAGCCTCTTCGATTCGCAACTTTGGGATACTCAATCGGGGTACATGCACCGGGAAGATCCTCAAATAGGAAACGGTCTCCCTTTGGGGACTCCTCTGTAGAGCCATATATTGTTGGACATAATGCATTGCTGGCTCATGCTACTGTTGTAGAACTATACAAGACAAAGTTCAAGGTGCTATGCACTTTTTCATGTAAAATCTTACTCATTGTTTTGAACTGTATAAAATGCCCTTGCGTTTTTTATGGAATGCCATCTTCCTTGTCAATCTCATGCTCTTAACTGCTGAGGAAGCTGATCCTTGGGTTCCCTTGTCTCAAAAAGAGCTGCATGCAATCAAGATAGTTTTAGAAGGCGTACCGTATGGAAATTTTTGTGATGTACAGTAAAGACTGTTCTGTACTGTATGGTATGAGTTGTTGTTGTTGTTTCTTTCTTTGGGGTGAATTTTTTGGTTGGTGTGTGAGGTTGTTGGAGGGCAGGTTTTGTATAGGGGGGTATTTCAATTTAAAAATATAATTAAAAAAAGTAGTGTGATTCAGTGTGTCCGCCTTCCTTCAAATGCATACTTGTAATTATAAAGCATACCTAAAACTTGTTTGTGTGCACTTGCTTCCTCCTCCCTCCTCATTTCATCTCAAGGCTGGTTGCTGCCATTTCCTTCAGTCCACACAGCTGCACATCCTCCTCTTCGAAGCTATCGTCATTCCCATAGTACACACAGCTGTGTAGACAGTAGAATACAGACTCTGATTTGTGACTCCTTTCTCTAGTATTTTCTATAATCTCGATTGAGCAATTGGTTTCAACTTTCAGCTTTCAGCTTTCAAGTTGAATCTCATAATATGTAAGTGGGATGGAGGGGCCCTTGACGCTGTACTGGAAGGGAGTATGTGTAGCCCCAAGCTCTCAAACCATCTACATGTGCGTGGATACCAGCACCTCTGGTCTCCCTGTGCCGGTGCCATGGATGAGGACAAGCCAGCCAAGAAAGCCTATGTCACACTGAGGTACAAGAGCCATACTATCATCTAATGTTTACTGCTGAAAGCATGTGCTCTTGAATCAAGAGAATCTATTGACCACCATCCCACCACATCCTCTACAACTCCCGACAAAATGGCTGCTAATGTGATGATCAGGAATCCTGTGCACGTTCCAAGACACCATGGTCCTATTATTTAGCTTCGTATATGATATATGTACATCAATAGTCAAATATGCTAGAGTCTACTTGGTGATTAATTTTACATTCTATGGATTATAGTCACCAATAGATTGTCCCTCTCCCTGTCTATGCCTTCCTATCTCTCCCTTCCTACCTGCTTCTTTGGGGAGAAAAATAATAATTTGCGAAGGGGACATACCTTAAATTTTTGTCCCATACGGCACATGTACCGGTCCTTGTGTTGTATGTACGTACCACCTTGTACACGATACATTGCTTCCTTGCTTTCAAAAATTTTTTAGGTCTTGCAAAAGAATTTGTTTTGGACCGTGAGGGCATTTGTCTTCAGAGATGGATCAACTTTTCACATGAGGCTTTCATAGCTTTTCTTTGTATTTCCTATCGGAAGTGGATGCCTATTGTCATCTTTCTGTGCAGTCACTATGCAGGTGTTTGAGAAGAGAAAAAGAAAGAAAGATGTATTAACGTTTGCAGAAGGCCTTGTGGGTCTATGAGACAAAGTGCAATACCAAAAGGTAACTCGTACAAGCCACTAAGGGCTGAAGCAAAGGGCTCACTAAGGTCCTTGCTAAAAGCTAAAGTGCTAAGCTAGTGAACAAAATATCAAAAGAGTAGCAAAATATCAAAAGAGTATAAGGTGCTCAGAGCTAACGCTCCTAGTACATGCCGGGTTCCATATATCAAGGTAACCTGGTGTCTCTCTGATGAGATGTGAGGAGCTCTTTTATCTGTGTCTATCAAGCTGTCTCTCGATGCGGTGGAGGGCGTGGTCTCCTCGATCTTTGTATCTGATGGGCTACGTCAAGGGTGACGCCTCATCTCTGATGGTCACCACTGAGGAGGGCTGAAATAGGATGGACCTTGACCGTGCGTGCTCTGGTCCCTCTCCATGTCGCATGTGGAGTGCGTGTCTCTCGTCTAGCAGCATCGTGGCGAAAGTCCCACTACTACTCCATGATGCTCTCATCTCATCAAGCTCCTCTCCCTCAAGCTCACCAACAGCTGACTCAGATGCTTAGAAATTTGTAACAAGTGTCTGTGCTTTGTCGATCTTTGTGCTGATGACTCTTATCCACCAATGTCTGTCTCCATGTGAGTCAATGCCCTGCCTTTATTGGCATTGCCTTGAGACTCCCGACTTTTTGTTTTTTTGTGTGAGACGATTCAAGGCACGCTTCTCTGGTGCTTGCTTTGGCAAGCTTTCCTGGTTGTTTGGGATTCACACTATCCGCCATGGGTATGATCTCTTCTTTTCATGGGTACGCTATTAGGCACTATGGACTCTATGGAAGGATAGAAACCATAGGGTCTTTGGTAATCCATCTGTTGCCAAGTATCCCTTCTTCTGAGCATCTTTGTGGTAATTGTTGATCGACTTTCTACATGCTCGGGATCTGGACTATCCCGCTTACTTGTAATACAATGAGATATTTTGATTTTGTAGTGGCGTATCCCCTCCGTGGGAGTGCACAACAACTCATGATGGACTCTTTTATAATATAAGAACAAATAGATTTCATTAAAAATGTATGTGTGTGTGTGTGGGGGGGGGGGGGGGGTGGTAAGTCTCCACTTATTGACATTGCAAAGACCTTGAACATTGTATGTAATGCAAGTAATTGAAGCAGACGTAGAAGATATGTACAATCAAACCAAGAAACATAGTAAAGGTATAAGCTGTCAGGCCTCAACCATGACATCGACGTCCACCTGGCCTCCTGGATCAATAGCTCTATCGTCCTCATCATTGTCACATACAGGAATGCCCTTCTTGAGCACATCAACCCACAATCGAGAAGTCAGGCTATCAGCAGGGGTAGAGGCCTGACGAGGGGTGGAAGTAGAGGCATCCCAGTGCCGAGATTGTAACGGTCATGGCTTAAGCGCAAATATCTTTTTGGGTTGCTGCCAGGCACCCTGAGGAGAGGCATTAGATTCTGAAATTTTGCCCTTTCCCTTATCCTTTTGCTTGGCTGAAACCTGGACCACACTTTCTTTGGGAAGAACAGATATAGATGCCACATCACCCAACTTGCTAGGCGTTGCCTTAGGCCCTAGACCATAAGTTGGAGGGGTAGTATTTTCTGGAGCAATAGCTGTAGGTGGGAGCTGATGCAGTATTGCAGGACACTGTGAAGCTAGATGGCCAAATTTATGACAAGTAAAACAAGCACCTGCAAATACTCCCCATTTCAAGTCAAAATATTTTTCTCCCAAGGGAACATCTTCCACCTCTACCGCAATGGAAGGAGGGGTTGGGTGATCTGTATCCCAAAGAACACAAAACCGATTTCGATTACCCGAAGGACGGGGTGGGCATACAACTTGCCCCAAAGTAGCTGCCAGACTTGGTAGCTCAGCCCTCATATAATCCGGAAAATCCACTACCTCAACCCATACAGGGTAGTGATGTCGAATGAGACCGTGATAATCCTTATTTGGCGACCATGGCATGACATGCACCATTTGTCTGCCATAGAATAGAGGAGACATCTCCAATATCTGCTGATGATATGAGGCATCCAAAAAGTGCACTTCATAAAAACCTCGAGAAGCAAAGTATACTCCTTCAACAAAGCAACCTCCCAACAAAGCCTGAACCCACTGAGCTACATCATTTGCAGAAGGTAACTTCCCAAGGAAGAAAATGATAACTGCTTGCTGAGAGAACTTCCGAAGAGGAGTAACCAATGAGGGCAGCTTCAGCTTATACTTAAGGGCCGGGGGAGGTTTGGCCCACTCCTTTCGGCTGTGGTGGAATTCGTCCTTGAGCATGTCGAAAACAAGGTCCCGGGACAAGTCCTTCCGAGAGTAGCTTTTAATATGGTCCTCCATGGAGGTGAGCAGGGCAGAATTGATGAAGCGAAAGAGGGCAGCAGGGTTTATGCACAGTTATGGACGGGTGATACACAGCAACGGGGAGGAAAGCAGATGGCAAGAAGGGGCGGATGGCAGCAGCTAAAGCAGGCGAGCAAGAGCGGGGCGAACACCAACGGGGCTGTACGGAAAGGTTTGTACGGACGAAAATAGATTGTACGAAAATATCCAGCAGAAATTGTACGGAAGAGGCTGGGCTGTACGGAGAGGCTAACGGGGCGCTGAAAACTGCAATTGTACGGAAGCACTGACGAAAGACGTACGTACACACAGGGAAAAATAGAGGTCGGAGAAAGCGTGCGGGCCTGCGCTCAGATCTGTGCAAGGATGGCGAGTTTACCGGAGGCACTGGTACGGTCGTTCGGAAATCGTACGGCCACCATACGAGTGTAGGGACGGAAGGGGGGCCTGCACCCCGATGTAATTTCCTTACAGGAACACAACCAACACTTCTTGGCTGGCCAGCAAGGCTACTTTGCTGGTTATGACATCTTTTATGCTGGTACAATGCACTTTTCCGGGGTATGCATGCTGGTGAAACATGATATGCAGCCCACGATTGCTCACAACGACCCCCAGGGTCAATGGATGGTAATCAGATGCATCTGTCATGCCGATCTTTATGAAATAGCATCGGTTTATGCCTCTCAAACTTCTGCGACAAGAGCTCGAATGTGGGCCTCCCTCAAGCAATATCCATGGCTGTCTAATGCTTTTTTGTGTGGAGACTTTAATAACTCGCCTGCCATGCAAGACAACACCACTCATCGTTCTCACATGATCCCCACTGAGCTTCGACATTGGGAGGATATGCTTTCTTTCTTGCATGCAGAAGATTTATGGCTCTCAACAAGGGATATAGAGATATGGGTTATACATACCATCACAATGCTTTTACTCATTACTGGGCTCGACTTGACAGATGGTATTTGTTGCATGCTCAGCAGTATGCTAGTTTCACATGTGCATTATGGGTTGATCATTCCCTCTTGCTATCTGATCACTTTCCAGTATGCTTGACATTATCTATAGCACATTTGACAGATGATATGCCTTTTTTTGGTCGTCGCCTACTCCATGTTAATAGTGCTTATTTGCTTCATCAACAATTTCAGAACATGGTGAGAGTGGCTGTCCGCCCCCTCCTTTTACATGCTCAGGAGGACATGGATTTTGCTTGGATCAGTCTTGCCCATCGCTTGCAGGCTGTTATTCAAGATTATGGACGGAGTCACATGGAAAACCTCAGGCTTAAGCTGAAATGGGCTCAATCTCACAAGCAACAAATGGATGTAATCAGCTCTTATAGGCAGCTCACCTCCTTTGAATAGGATTCTTGTGCTTATGCGGTTCATATCATCCATCAAAATGATCTTCGCAAATTAAAGAAGTGGCAATCGCACGAAACCCCTTTTGGATAAGGGCTGCTCCTCCAAGGCCTTCTTCAAAAGCCTGCATGCGGATAGGCGAAAGAAGGATATTTGCAGGATCAGGTAGGATGATGACACCTGGAATCACAATGCTCTAGTCATTTCCAGCATCTCTTTTCTCCTCAGCCTGATTATTCGATGCAAGTGAACACAGCTAGGTCTCAATTTCTTATGCATGTTCAGTCTATATTGTTTCGGGAATAGGCTCATGCATTGGAGCAGCCATTTATGCTTAATGAATTAGATGATGCTTTGAGTCATTTACGTAAAGGCAGCTCTCCTGGTTGGGATGGATTGACTGTTGAATTTTTCCGTGCATTTTGGGGTGATCTCAAGCACACTCTTCTTCTTATGATCAATCATGCTTGGGCAGAACAATCTCTTCCCCCTTCTTGGAAACATGGCCTTGTCAAATTGATCCCCAAAAAAAGTTGTGTGAGACAATGGCTGATTGGCGGCCCATATCTCTTATGCCAGTCATCTACAAACTCATTGCCGAGATGATTGTCCTTAGGGTTCGATTTATCTTGCAAGCAGGACTTCATCCCAGGCAGTATGGGTTTGTTCCCAGAAGGCAGATCACTGACAATATCTCCAATGTTTTGCTTGCAATTGAGTATGCCAAATATTCTAAACAAGATGTTCTCATTCTGCAAGTGGACATTGAGAAAGCATTTGATACTGTCCATTGGGATTTTATTTCTCAGACTATGCATAAATTGGGATTTGGCCCTCGGCTCTCGTCCATGTTATTTACTGGTTGTATTCTCATGCCACTGCACAGTGTCTGCTTGGTAGTGGGTTGTCAAGGACATGGACTATGACCCGTTCAGTGAGACAAGGATGCCCTCTTAGTTCGCTACTGTATGCCATTGCTACTCATCCGTTATTGTTGCATATGGACTATCTTGCAGATACAGGACAGCTTCATGGCTTGCAAATTCCAGGGGCAAAGCCGTTTCTTGCACAGGCATATGCTGATGATTCATATTTCATGCTCAGGAATTCTCAAAGTGACCTCTCTCATTTGATGCATACTTTGAATGATTTTGGCATAGCTGCTGGACTGCATATCAACTTTCAGAAATCGAATCTTCTAGCATTGAAAGAAGCTGATTGGCATGCACTTCTCTGGTCAGGCCACATTATTTCTTCCCATACCATTGTGAGGCATTTAGGGTATCCCATTGGCTGGAATATTACCCCTCAACAACAGCTTAAATGGGTGCTTCAAAAGATTAACAAGAAGCTGGAATACTGGCACTTGTCAAGTTGGCCTCTACATGTTCGACTTCGGATAGTCCAGTCTATCATTATGGCATATGTGCAATTTTATTTGCCTCTTCTTCACTGGTCTTTTAAGCATTTGGCTTCCTATATGTCCCAGGCTATGGAGATATTTTGGAAAAGCAAATCTCACAAAAAGGCTTTGCGACTACTTCCCATGCAGTCTGTTTGTTCTCCTAAGACTCATGGCGGACTGAATATTCTTAATCTTCAGTTTCGTATGTTGGCAAGAAAGAGCACTATGATTGCTGATTTCTTTCAGCAAAAACAGCCATGGGCTATTATGTTAGCAGCTATGTGTGGAAACATGAAGTTCCATGCATATGGGCATTGGATTACAGATCACTGGGAAGCAGTCATGACCACATTTCAGGGGAAAATTCCTGGCTGTCCTGTTTCTACTGCTTTTATTCATGACTGGAAGAGAATTCTCTCTTATGCTAAATGGTCAGGTGCTTCCTCCCATCATGGTAACTCTCTTCGTTTGGAAAGCATCAATTGGAGCAAGGTGTTTGAATTGCCTCTTGCTTTACAGGCACCAATCAAAGCATATAATCTTATGAAATTGGGCATAAGATTTGTCGGAGATGTGGTGGATCAACATGGTTATGTGCTTTCATTTCCACAAGCTTGCAAGACATTCCCCTTGGGTCTGCATCATAGGCCCATTTGGAGAATACTTACAACTATGTTGCAGCCATTTGTTCCTGTTCCTCCGCTGTTTGTACAGGACAGATTACTGGACTAGAATCTGATTTCCTTGTCTCCTGCTACCTGTTCACTTTCAATGCATAATTTGACATCCTCGATGGTCTATAGATTTCTCCTTCCACCGCCATGGATTGATAAGCATGCCAACACTCTTTGGAATTTGGATAGGCCTTTATCTTGGTGGCAATCAAAACTCAAGAAAATTTGGAAAGCTAAATTGCCATTGAAACAGAGGCTTTTCCTTTGGAGATGTATAGTGGGAGCTTTTTCCATTGGGGTGAAATTGGAAGCACGTCGTATTGCTTCCTCTTCCTGCCCCCGTTGCTCTCATCACCGTGAGACAGTTCCCCATTTGTTATGGTCTTACCCGCACTCTCGAATATTGATCACTCATGTCTCTCATTTGCTGCGGCTCCGGTTTCCCTCTATCAGATTCGGGAAACTCTTCTGGATGTTTGGATGCTTCTCATCTCAGCTGTCTCCATTCCTCCTCTTCTTTCACTGGGCTCGCTTTTGGGTACTATGGACTATTTGGACACAGAGATTGCATTTTAGGATGGGACAACAGTTTCCTCAGGCATATGCTTTCTTCAGAATGTCCCTCAAGCAATCTTTATATGATAGTTATGCTGCGAGGGACTTGGATGATACTAGCCTTGAAGTGTTTTCTCACTGTTTTTGAGTTCTTTCATTAGGCTCTCCTTTGGAGTCTAATGTCATGTACATTGATTTCATGTTAATCTTATAGTTACTGGTTTCACAACAAAAAAAGTGTGTGGGAGAGAAGGGGGAGCGTGAGGAGCTCATCTATGGCGTCCATCTGCTGCAGCCTGCCCACCTAGGGTTTCCCGCCTATCTGGAAGCCCTTGCAGCGTTCTTGCATCGTCTGTGCTAACCTCTGCGTCCCCTTTTTCTCCCTTCGTAGATCTTTTGCAGTTTCTTTGCCATCCGTACCTGTATGGAACAGGCCCGTACAGTTTCGTACATGCTGTATGGCCTGTATGGCAACTATTGGGACAAGAATTGCTGCTGTCGTTTCTTTTTCACTCTCTCTCCCAAGCTTTCTTGCTAGTCGTTTTTCTTTCTTTCTTCTGCCGTTGGTCGTAAATATCAGCCTTTTATAATGCCTTCTCTTGTTTGCTGCTCGTATATATTTGCCCCCTTTTTTCTTTTTTGTTCACTCCTATTCTATACCCTCTTTCAGCCTGCCTTCGCTTTCTTCCTGTTCAAGCTCTGTTTCTTTTTTCTATCTTCAAATACATTTTCAGATACTCGATGACTACTATGAAGACATACATGAATAAAAGACACAAGTAGGATTTGGGTCAGGATGACCCTGGCCATGTTTCTTTGGAGGCTCAGTTAGTTTATGATGTGATGCATGAGGGCTTTGATGATACACACAAGGATTGGAAACATCCTGCTCCCATTGTAGGAATAATGGTGGAAGTAGAGGACATTGTGGACCCGGTGCATGAATATGCCAAACATGCAGTTATTATCTTCTTTCCAGGAAGGATGCCAGTTGCAACAGATGTTGGAAATTGGCTGACACACACTTTGGGGGGCTGTTTTGTTCACAAAGTGCATTATGTTGCCAGGGGTTTCTTTGAGGTGATTATGGTGGATGAACAACACAAGCAGATGCTTCTTGAGCACTCCCCTCTCTTTTATGGACAGCAGATGGTACATATTCTCCCTTAGTCGCCTACCAGGGATTATCATGCTTTGGTTAGGCATCGTTGTCCTAAATGGGTGGAAGTTGTGGACTTCCCTCAATGTCTTGCCTCCTTGTTGCCAAAAATTGCAGCTTCTTTGGGGAAGGTGGTGTGTCCACCACAGCCAAATGGCAACTCAAATAGATTTTGCATCTTGTGGGATACAGATAATCCCACTCCAGATTCATATTGTGTTATGGTTAATAATGTTGCAATGGGCAGTGCATTTTACAAGTTGAAATGGGGATTATTTGCAGGAGCCTGCTTTGAGTGCAAGAAGTTTGGGCACATGGTTTCTTCAAGATGATCAGCCTTGGGCTGCTATGATGCGCTCTTTACTTGTTCACATCACCACTCTTGCTTTTGGTTTTTGGCAACCCACGCAATGGGATTTTCTTTTGGGCTGCATTGAAGGCAAAATCAAAGGTTACCCTATGGTTTCTCAGATGTTTCTAGATTTGAAGCATATTCTTTCACACTTGGAATGGCATGGAAGAGACTCTTTACAGGGTAACTCTTTGCGGGCTGAGAGCATCCACTAGTCACGTGTTTGTTCTCCTCCCTTGGCATTGCAGGAGCCCCAGGCTCTTATTTTCTTAATACAAAAGGGATTTCCAATGTGGCTGATGTTATTCAGGATGATGGCACTCTTTTATCCTTCCCTTTGGCTGCTGCAAAATATGGTTTGGGCATGCACTATCGTCTGGTATGACAAGCCATTACTAGAATGCTTCAGCCATTTCAGGCAGTACCGCCTTTAGAACTTCAAGACAGCTGTGGAAACCTGGCTGCTCCCGCTGCCCCCCTCCCGACAACTCCTCCTTCCCACAGCCCTCCTTCCACCTCCTCCGCCATTGCTCCCCCTCGCCGCCTCTTCCCTCTACCTCCTCCGCTACGCTACCTCTCCGCCCCCCCTCCCCGTCTCCCCTCGCCTACCCTCCTCGCCTTCCCCCGCCTCGTCTCCCCGCACTTCCCCCTCCCGCCTTCCCTCTCCGCTTTCCCGCTCCCCCTCCTCCTCCCCCTCCCCCTCCCCCTCCCCCTCCCCCTCCCTGCTGCTTCTTCCACCTCCCCCGCTGCCCCTGCCCGCCTCCTTTCGCCGCCTCTACCACCTCCCCCTGCCACCTTCTCCGCCTCCTGCCACCCCTACCTCCTCCCCCTCCGCCTTCTCCACCGCCTCCTCTCCTCTCCCCCCCCCCCTGCTGGCTTCCTTCTCCCGCCTCCTCTTCACCTCTTGCCCTCGTCTTCTATCCCTCCTCGTCTTCTCGTCCCCCCCCCCTCCTCCGCCTTCCGCCCTCCTTGCCTCCCTCCTTCCTCTTCCGTCCTTACCCACCCTCACTCCGCCTCGTCTCCACCGCCTCCTCTGACGTTGTTCTCCCTTTTCTTCTTCCTCCCTGCAGCGAGAAGAAAACCTTGGTGGTGACCCTTGGTCTAGCCAGAGGGGCTCTATGGCAGCACCCTCAAATCCCATGGCCGTTAAGTGGGCCTCACACCTACACAGAGGCAGGTGCGAGAGTGGATCCAAGCAAGCTTGACATTAGAAGGAGACCACATCCAGGAGGTCATCATCTATGGACGAGGCATTTTCCTCATCTAGCTGAGCTTGCCTCGACACTTGTGGAGCAGAGCCCCATCCTCCTCGGCCCACATCTTGTTTACCTCTTTCCTTGGTATCATGGGTTTACAGTGGAGGACATGGATAAGACACATCATGTTCCACGTTTCCCGGTTACACTTCGCTTTCCAGGGCTCCCCAAGGAGTATCGAGCCATCCTCCCTTCCATTGGTCGGGCATTTGGCACAGTGCTTGAGTCCCTGCCAAAGTCGGCCGCCTCAGTTTTAGTAGATGATTGAGTCCCTAGGATCAGTTGAGAGCCCAAAGTCCCTCCCAGAGTTGATCCTTCTTGAGACCCTTGAAGGGGGCACACTTCGCCAGAGGGTGGAGATTTTTGGGTTACCAGACCAGTGTCTTCAGTGCCCCTATGGCCTCCCTCGTGTGCCTTCCCCCCCTGCCCCTCCGCAGAGTAGACAGAGTCAACAGGACCGGACCCAACGTCCTCTCAGGCAGGAGTAGCAGGAGTCTCAGACCCCTTGTGTTACCCCCTCAGAAGGGGATCGGACCCAAGTTAAAAAGAAAAAGAACCCAAGCAAGCAGGCCTGCAAGCACCGCAGGCAGAGGGCCAATCGTAGAGAGAGGGATAGGATTGACCGAGAGGCCCCGAAGGAGGAACAGTAGGAGCCACCTCCTCCAGTGGCAAGGCCCACCGCTCATCCAGACGGTCCTCCAACTTCGGAGGTTCAACCTCTGATTCCACCCTTGCAGTAGCAGCGAGAGCCCCAAGAGCTCCAGATGCGGCGATGGCAAAAGCCGCAAATGCTAGCCCGATGGGGGTTGCGAAGGAGCCAATCCAGAGCCCTGGCGAGCTTGACCAGCAGGGGGGCCTTGTGATCCTTGTCCCTCCTCCTCCCCCTCCTCCCCCAGACCCTTCCCCCTCTTCTTCTTCACTTCCCCCTCCCCCTCCAGGGTTCCCCCCGCCCCCTCCTCCCCCCTCAGCCCCCCCTCCTATAGTCACCTTCACCACCCGCCCCCCTCCCTCTATCCCCCGCGTCCCCACCGCTCCCTCTCCTGCTATCCCCCTCTCCACTTCAGTAGCAGGTTCTTTCGCTTCGACACCCCTACCAACTGACAAGGGAATGATGACACCCCCTTCTACCTCCTCATCGTAGCAGCAGGCCCGTTCAGGGAGGGATCCTGAGGGACGAGGCTCGTCTTCCAAGTCAGCGGCCCCTAACCTCCAATCTAGGCGTCCCTTACCACGGGACTTCTGGAGGTTAGGACCTTGGAATTATCTGGAGGTTCCGGACTCTTATCCTCTACCATTGGAGGTAACGCTCATGGTCCTTCAGCCCCGAAAGGGGGGTTTGATCAGTGCAGTGGGATCTCCGACGCACCCTGTTTGGAGATTTATGTTTGCCTCCACAGGGGTGGAGAAATGGTCCCCGGAGGTGTTCGATGCTATTTTGGGGAATTAGATTAGGGCCTGGACTAGACCTTTGGTACGCCCATGGTGCGGAGGTGAACTTTCAGTTGAGCTTCACACGTGAGGAGCCGGTGTGTGGTTTGGTGACAGGAGTTATCAGATTGCCACTGGAGGCAAAGGTGGAGCAGGCACACCTCTGGCCCCTCCAGAAGTGTGCGGAGCTGTTTGGGGTGGAAGCCTTCTTCATAATGAAGTGGGCACAGAAGATCGGTATTGAGCCGGTATCCACACTAGTACGGCGATGCACAGATACTGACTACTCGCCCTCTAAACCCCCAGCAAAATCACACAAAACAGTCTTTCTGGGACAAGCACCCACTCACAGGAGAGCCTTGTTCCCGACTCCCATGTCCTCATGAGCTAGACCATAGTGAGTTGGAACGTACATGGGCTCCACAACCGTGTTCGTAGCCAGTTGCAATACTTGATACTTCAGCAGGAGTTGCGGAGGGCAGTGGTAGGACGGGCAGTGCACATCCTTATGATCCAGGAACACATGTTTTCAGCTTCAAACATCAGACGACGCCATCACCTTCTCCCAAGGAGAGGTCCAGAGGAGTGGTCCCCTGTGGTAGGACAGAGTGGAGGGGTCTGCATCTCAGTCTCACAGACTTTGGCCCCAAAGGTCTACGATCAGGGTGAGCTCGGGTAGTTTGGATGGGAGAGTCCAGGATCGGGATCCTGAACGTGTATGCCCCAGCGTGCAGACAACACCGCCTGGCCTTTTGAAGGAGGCTGTCAGAGTGTCTTCCGGATGTAGACTCTTGGATTGTTGGAGTTGACTTCAACAACCTAGAGTTTGGGGAAGACAAGCAGGGCGGAGCCTCTTTTTCTGAGATGCCAGCAACAGAGTGTAGCACCTGGGAGCAGTTCATTTTCATGATCAATGGTAGAGACCTGTGGAGAGAGCCAGATTTCAGCAGGACATCTGGCAGCCTTATCTTCTCCTTTGGACAGAGGAGACACGATGGAATGCTAGAGAGACTAGACCGTTTCTATGTTGGAGACTGGACACTACACAGAGGCGGATCTATCGGGATTCTGGCAGGTACCACGATGTCAGACCACTCTCCAGTGGTACTTCACTTGGATCAGCCCCGCCGAGGTCTCCCCCAGAAGGGGGTCCGCATTCCAAAGGACCTGCTGCAGGACGAGGAGATTCAGCAGGTCATGACAGGGATTTGGGAGTAGTTAGAGACGGCACCGTGTGAGGGCTGGGCTACGTGGGTGGCCAATGCGATTCAGAGGAGAGCTACAGGCTCATGCCCTTCGGCAGAGGAGTACCCTTTAGGAGCGAGAGCGGGCTTTGAGGAGAGACCTCGCCTCCATTGAGAGGCTCAGGGAGAAGGACCTAGTGTCTCAGTGACTTAGTGATAGATTCGAGAGCGCTCATCTCAAGCTCCAGGACACGGAGGTGCGGCGGGCTGAGTTCTCCTATCATTTCTCCCGGGCCCGATGGGTGCAACAGGGGGACAGGATGACAAAGCCGTTCTTTCAGACCACTAGGCCCCGATCGGTAGGCACACAGCTATAGCGTCTCCGGGACTCGCAAGGCATCATGCACACTGACCCACAGGAGATTCTGGACATGACCATGGGTTTCTACAGCCAGCTCTTTCAGACAGAGAGGATGACTCCAGCTGGTCTTGTGGCTCGAGAGCTAGTTTGGGATCACGTTCCGCCAGTAGTCTCACAGGACTTATGCAGCAGACTTGAGGAGCCTTTCACAGATGAGGAGCTTTGGGAAGCCCTCAAGGCTCTCCTGACTCAGAAGTGCTCGGGTGAGGATGGCTTCACTCTTGCCTTCTTCCAGAACTTCTGGGAGATTATCTCCACCCCTTTCCGTCTAGCTTGCCAGGAGATTTTTGACACAGGCCTTCTCCCTCAGTCTTTGATTAGGGGGTGGATATTTTTGATCCCGAAAGGGGGAGATAGGTCAAACATCCGACAGTGGAGGCCGATCACTCTGCTTGATACTACATACAAGATCCTCGCCAAGGTCTTGAGTTTGCGGTTACGGCCCCATCTTACCGACATCATCTATGACACACAGACTGGGTTTGTCCAAGAGCGTAGCATCCTGGACAACATCTTCACGTTCTGGGAGGCAGTGGATTGGTCTAGAGAGGAGTCACAGTCGTTGGCCGTCCTTCTCTTGGACTTTGAGAAGGCCTACAACAGGGTGGAGTGGTCTTTCTTGGAGGGCACTATGAGGAGATTGGGTTTCTCAGACAGATGGGTCAGAGGAGTTTCAGCGCTATATGTAGGGAGCTCTAGCCAAATGCTTATTGGAGGACACACAAGGGGGGCCTTCTCTCTCTCTCGCTCAGTCTGCCAAGGCTGCCCACTTGCTCCCTTTCTCTTCTTGTTTGTGGCGGAGGCTTTGGGCCACTATTTGAGATCACAGGTGGCGGGTCTCACAAGGATGAAGCTCCCAATCAGACAGGAGGAGGAGCTACTTGACTGGGAATTTGCAGACGACATGGCCTTGTATGTTGAGGACACCACAGCGAGAGTCGGGAGAGAGTCAGGGGCACCCTGGCTATTTATTGTGAGGCCTCGGGGGCACGGATCAATTGGACAAAATCTATAGGTTTCTTCACATGCTTTGAGGAGACACAGGAGATCCGGGAGTGGGGGAGTGACTTTGGCTTTAGATGGATACCGCGGGGCCAGACAACGAGATACCTCGGATGCCAGGTGGGTATTGACATTACAGTAGAGCAGCAGATTGCCCCGGTCCTTGAGAGTGTTCGACGCAAGCTTCTCTATTGAAGCTCGGCCAAACTCTCCTTAGCAGGTCGCACCTTAGCAGGTCCTTGCCACGGCCTAGTATATCGCCTCCTACTGGTGCTTTCACAGAGGTTGCATTGGGCAGCTCCGACAGTTGGTACGAAACTTCCTTTGGGCAGGCTCAGATGGCACGAGGAACACTAGGACCCGAGTAGCTTGGCAGATAGTGATTATACCGCAGGCACTGAGAGGCTTGGGTGTCATTGATCCGGAGATGTAGAGCAGGGCCCTTTTGGGCAAGTTGGTGGTTCGTGGCCTCACCCCAAGTGTAGAGCCTTGGAAGCTCCTCTTACAACGAGGGCTTCTGAGGAACACCCCACGCACTAGGGGACATTGGCAGCCTTCACATCAATGGATCTTCTCAGAGGCCCCCCTTACGGGGAAGGGCTCCCCCTTGATGAGGAGTCTTCACAGGGTATGTCAGAGACTAGCAGGGGGTCTCATCCGTGCTCCGCCCAGATGCAGAGAGGAGTTTGAGCGCCAGCCCCTTATGTGGCACTCAGAGATCAGAGATCAAGAGGGTCGTATGCTCAGACAACGGACTCACATTGGTTGGGCATAGTGGGACAGTGGTCCAACAGGGTCCTTTGGCCGTTGGAGCAGACTACCTATGGAGACAGAGGCAAGGCTTGATGCCCTAGCACATCTGCGAGGGGCAGGGCAGCGGATGGGCAAGATTGACTTAGCCATTCTGGAGTCCTAGTGGGAAGGACTTCACGTTTGGAGAGACAGCAGATGGTTGGGGCAGTTTTCCCGTACTGGTGTTCCCTTGAGGATGTTGATGCAGCGTAGCAGCACGCACCCCAGCTTCTTCTGCGTAGGACCTGGAGGCCTACTTCAGCCACTCACTGAGAGTGACCCCGAGATGGATGGGAGTCTTGATGGGATACACTGGCACAGATGATCAGAGTGGTGGGCTGTTTGGGGAAGGAGTGGCACATTGACCCTCCCAGTATTTCAGAGCAGGATGCCTCTAGATGACGCCTTTGGTTGTGGGAGGGTAGACCCCTGAGGGAGGTCCAGTGGGATCCGAGAGAGTGGTTCTAGCCCTCCAGGGACGGCCTAGCTGAGCAGGTGGATGAGGTGCCCTTCTTTTCCTACACCACACGGATTGGCAGGAGGCTTCAAATGGACTTGTCGAGGTGGGCCCCTTCGAGGGAGAGACATTGGGTGACCCAGAGAGTGCCTCGAGATGTGTGATCCAGGTTCTGGACACGGTTGTGGTCCAGCTTGTGGTCGAGGAAGATCTCTTACTTCTTCTGGCTGGCCGCCCATGGAGGCTTGCCCATCTGACCGTGGTTGGAGCAGATGCAAGTGGACGGGGGCAATGCCATTGTTGCTCCGATGGTGCCCTGGAGACTATCCCGCATTGCCTGTGGAGCTGTTGTAGCGCAGCGAGGATATGGATGGGAGCCCTCAAGATCATGACACGTATGCAGAGTCTTCATAGAGACTACACCTAGGGGATGGTGGCTTGGTTGACAGAAGGAGGACACACGTTTCAGATTGATGAGATCTCCCTAGCCTACCGGATACAGGGTCAGAGCATTCAGAGGATCGCACTGCACGAGGCAGTCCCCCTTGACAGTCTAGCTCCTCCTTCTCCTAAGGAGAACAGTGTTTGGGAGGTGGTAGCCAGCATCACGGCTTGGAACATTTGGGTGGCTCGTTGCAGTCTTGTGATGGGTGAGCACCCGGTTCCACCTGCGGCTACCCCAATTGCCATATGGTAGGATATCATTTACACTCTACGGTCCACTTGGGAGCGCGGGACTCCAAGCTCCAGGGCGACTATCAAGAGGCGTGCTCGTTTCTGCAAGGCTTGGCCTGCAGGTGTTTTCTACATCTTCATTCCGCGAGGGATTTGCTGGCTGTATAGTCCCCCCACTTGGCTGTTAGCCCTAGTTCCAGGTAGGCAGTGAGCTGGCTTTCTGTGGAATAGGCCGGTTTTTCTTTCAGCCTTTTCTAGTTTTTTCCATACTCAGCACCTTCGGGGCTGCTGTCTTGTATGAAAATCTTTCAAGCATAAATAGAAGGTTCCTTTCTTTGGAAAAAAAAAAAAAGGGAACTTCAAGACAGGCTTCAGGATTGGACTCTTCTTCCTTTATACTCATCCATCCGTCCTTTGAAGCTGTCTCATATCACAGTCTCTTCTTTATATAAAGTTCTACTATCACCACCTTGGGTGTCGAATAGGATCAATCAGATTTGGGCTTTACACCATCCTGTCAAATGGTGGAGAAAGAGACAGATTTGGCACTCCAAGGTTCCACTATGCCAACAGGTCTTTCTATGGCGGGTTCTATTGGGGGTTGTTCCATCTGGACAGCTTTTATCATGCAGACGTATTGCTCCAGCTATCTGTCATCGGTGTTTAGCTCCAAGGGAATCAATATCTCATATCTTTGAGCATTGTCCTAAGACACAGAGCTTCTTGGGCATCCTCCGGCATAGATTGAGAATGCGATTTTCTCAGGCTTCTTTTGGCAAGCTTTTATGGTTGTTTGGGATCTATGCTAGACGGCCGCCTTTTGAGTTGTTCTTTACCTTGGTTCGCTACTGGGCACTCTGGACTCTTTGGAAAGCTAGAAACCACAGTGTCTTTGGAGATCTAGTTTTTTCTCCTTCTGTTTTTTTTTCATCGTTCTTTGCAGCAATCGCTTTTCGATTGTCTGCAACCTCACTGCATAGATCAGGTTGTATATTTGTCCTGCATGAATATTTTCGCTTGATGTACTATTTCAGCTTACCAATTTTTTTCTGGATAGCTCTCTTGTAATATAAAGCACTCAAAGTTTTCACTAAAAAAGAAAAAAGTGTGTGTGTGGTGTGTGTGTGTGTGTGTGTAGATAGTCATTTTTTGGAATTATCTTAATATGAGGCTGCTTGCTTGTGTCAAGGTATGCACTTCCTTAAATGTAATGACTGCAAGAAGGTTGAGAAATGAGAAAGCAGGTTCAAGCAGAGGGCTTTCATTGATAAGGACTACTCCTCAAAGGAGTTTTTTAAAGGCTTGCATTATAAGAGAAAATCAGCAAATATTTGCCAAGTTATAAATTTGGATGGTACTTGGTCCAATCCCAAGTGCAACTTGCTAAGGCTTGTGGTTCTCACTTTCTTAAACATTTTGGGCAGGCTGATTCTCGATAACAAGTTGTGATGTGAGCTCGGCAAGAGATCCTTCAACGTGTCAGTCCAATCCTGTCTCCACGACAGGCTATGCAACTTGAAATTCCTTTCACGGAGAATGAATTGAAAGATTCCATTTGAGCATGTGTGAAATGGGAAAGTTCAGGGCGGGATGTCTGATAATGGAGTTTTTTCTATAGTATTAGAATGTCATTTCATATGCATTATTATATATGGTTAATGTGCGTGGGAATCTCAACAGATGCCAGCCAGTTGGAAGAAAGGCTTGGTGATACTATTCTCCAAAAAACATTTGTGTGAGTCTTTTACAGATTGGAGACCCATTAGTCTCATGCACGTCATCTATAGACTGGTTGCTAAGATGATCATGGCTTGGATCAAGGGCTTTCTGCATGATAGGTTGCACCTACTCAGTATGGTTTTATTCCCTGCAAACATGTTACTAACAATATTGCCAATGCCTATATGGGAAAAGAATATGCAAAGTGCTATGAGAAGATGTACTCTTGTTAGGTGGATATTGCTAAAGCCTTTGACACGGTACAATGGGGTTTATCTCACAGACTATGAAAGCTCTGGGATTTGGGAAAAAATGCAGCATTTTATTTATTGGTTATAACACGACAATAAAGTTGTTGGCATTATGGCAAGTGATATTACGGATCATTGGGCTCTTCTGTGTTTTGTATGGTACGGCTGTCCTCTCAGTGATTTGTTTTATGCCATAGCTACTCATCCCATGCTTCAATATAAGGATCATTTATTAGGTACGGGTGCTTTTGCATGGTCTGCAGATACATGGCAACAGACCCTTGACTACGCAAGTGTAGGCTGCCCCAGAATGCAGAAAGGGATATTTCACGCTATCATGCATGCTTTATCTTTATATGGTCTAGCTATTGGTCTGCAAGTAAATTTTCAGAAATCTGAACTTCTTCCTCTCCATGAGAAAGCTTGGCATCATATCTAATGTCCAGGGGACATAGTATTACCCACTCAGCTCATACGTCATCTTGGCCACCGTTTGGGATGAACTGTCACTCGTCGTCAGCAAATGGAATGGGTGCTTGGCATGCTTAAGAAGAAGCTGGAATATTGGAAGTTGGCCATCTAGCCATTACATGTCCATAATTGCATAGTTCAATCGATTTTGGTTGCATATATCCAGTTTTATTTGCCCTTAATGATGTTTGCCAAGCAAGACATCTCCTATTTTATGTCTAATATCATGGAGCTTTTTTGGAGGTCACGCTTTCGCCGAGGCTACTTTAAGTGGATCACCTTTGCTCACCTAAAATGCATGGGGGACTAAATATCCTCAATATTCATATGCATGTTCTAGCTCATAAGGGAAAAATGATGTTGCGGTTCATGCAAAGTGATCCGGCGTGGATATCCATGTTGTGACATTTGAATTCGCCCTTGTTTCTATAGCCTTTGGTCATTGTCTTTATTGTCATAGATGCTCCATGATTTTCAGCCTGTACCTTGTCTTGAGATTCTTGACTGCCTCAAAGACTGGGTTCTCCAATCAAATGATTGTGTTTGCCGTGCAATACTATTAGCTGGTATCACGGATACATCTTTGTATAGAGGTTTTGCTGCCTCCCCTTGGGTTTCTCTTCATGCCAATCGCATTTGGTCTATGACACGCACCTGTTAGTGGTGGTGCCAAATATTGCAGCACAGCCGAGCTTTGAAACTCCCTCTTTGGCAAAAGTTATTCTTATGGTGAGTTATGCATGGGGTCCTTCCATTCAGAAAGATCTTGGCTCGTCATCATATTGCTTCTGCCACTTGTCAACAATGTTTGTCCTTGCAGGAGTCTATGCCTCAATTGTTTTGGCATTGCCCTGAATCTCATGATTTCTTGCTCTTGTTACAGCAAAGGCTTTAGACTTGTTTTCCTAGTGGTTGCTTTGGCAAGCGATTTTGGCTGTTTGGATTTCATCTAGTGAGGTAGGGATATGATCTTCTTTGCTATTGGATTCATTATTGGGCGCTATGGACCCTATGGACCCTATGGAAGGACTGCAACCATTGGGTCTTTGGTGATCCCCCCTGGCTAAGTATTAGTTCTTCAGGACATCTTTACGGCAATCATTTTATGATCGTCTACATGTGTGGGATCTAGATTATCTTGCCTTCTTGTCATATAATTATATCTTTTGATGCTTGTAATTGGCGTCCCTTTCCTTGGGGCTGTTTTTCGTAATATAATGACAAACGGATTTCACCCCCCAAAAAAAGAAGTGTGTGTGTATAGGTATAGGTATAGATATTGGTGAAGCAGGGGGGGGAGGTATATGCATTTAGGTATATTTATATGTATCTTTTTATGTACACACACACACACACACAATTTTATAGTGAAAGCCATGGTTGTTTATATTACAAGAAAAACCACCTCAAAGCGAGGAGCTGGAAATTACATCAGCTGAAAACCTCTGTATATGCTAAATATACATCATGATCGATGTAGCAAGTCTGCAAGCAGTCAAAAAAAGATTGCTGCAGAGAACGCTTGAAGAAAGTAAATAAAGAAAATGCTAGATCACCAAAGACTTTACAATTCCTATCTATCCACAAAGTCCAAAGTGCCCAATAACGAACCCAAAATCTTGAGTGCGCGGATGAAAACCAAAGAGCCATAACAATTTCCCAAAAGCAGGAGTCGGGAAACTCGTTCGCTGCCGCTCCCTGCTCCTCCTCCTGCCCTTCCTCCTTCCTGCTTCCCTCCTTGCTACCCGCTCCCTCCCCTCCTTGCTGCCTCCTCCCTCCCCTCCCCCCTACGTGCTGCTCCCCCCGCCTCCCCTCCCTCTCTCCCCTTCCCTACCTCCCGCGCTACCGCAGCCCCCCCCACACTGCTGCCAGCCGCTCCCTCGTGCATTGCCTGCCTGCGTGCCCCCCCCCCCCCCCCTCCCCGCAATGTTTCTTTGCTCCCCCCCCCCTCCTCTACTCCTTCTGCCCTCCCTTTCTCCTTGCTGACTCCTCCTCCTCTCCTTGCTCAATTCGGACTTTCCCACCTTGATTGACCAATGGGTACCCATTCAGTCAATCTGTTACCGCACACACCGGCCGCGAGAACCGTCACTTTCTCAAAAGACGAGCTGCAGCAGTTGCAAAAGGATTTGGAGCATGAGTGTTCCACGACTCTCTTTGCACGCATCTATGGCTCCCACCCCTCCAAGTCACAGGCTAGAGATTGGATGCTTGTGGCGCTTCCTCAGGACCTCGCTCCCCACCTTAAGGATGTACGTTTGTTGGAACGAGGTTTCTTTCAGGTGTGCCCAGATTCCCCGAACATCACGAGAGACTTGCTACAGACTGGGTTTCTCTTTCTAGACTACAGGAGGATTTTTTTGTTTCTCTTTCAAGGACAAGCACGGAGTTTCCATCTTCATCAGGTTCCCTGGTCTACCTTCAGTTTATCACCGGCTTCTTTCAGTTATTGGCGAGAGGTTTGGTATGGTAGCAGAGATCCCCCCTCTTCCTGGCGAGCCTTCGTCAGTGCTGAGGCGGTCAGGATGGATGGGGTACCCAGGGTTAGGGTCTTTGTCGAGGACCCTAACATTTCAGATCATGCTACAGCGACCCAATGGGTCTTTCTTTCGCCAGAGATTTGAGGTTGCAGGTCATCAGGACCAGTGCAGGATTTGCAGATCCTCCGGGCACTTCGCCAGAGATTGCCCAAAGAAGAAGAAGAGGCCAAAAAAGCAACTAGCTCGTACTAGGTTACGACAGAGATCAGGAGCAGGACCTATCGCTCCACAGGCACCGCCTCAGACACGGCTCCCCCCTCCTCCTAGGGCTGCCCGAGTCTTTCTTGCACATCGCACTACCTCTGGCCCCCAGTGGGTTCCGCTCGCGGTTAGGCCCTCTACTTCAGATCATACTTCCGCCACTCCGGAGACTACCCCTCAGGAGCCTTAGGAGGCTGTGGAGCCTATTGTTCAGGAGCCTTCTTCCACTCCACCACAGGATTAGGCTGTGCCTCCTTCAGCAGCCCAGGTTGTTGGCACCTCGTCCGCAGTACTTTTCTTGATCAGGACGCAACACAGATGTCTCCTTCTATTGACAGAGGGAAAGGGGTCTTACATTCTTTCCCTGCTTCGGTAGGAATCCTTCGGACCCCTTCCCCAGGACTGGCTCAACGGAATTCCTTTTCTGCTCTTGAGGACCTCTCTGACCTCCTAGATGATGATTTTGTACCCTCCACTTTTGGAGAGCAAGTTATCGGCATCCCCTTTGAGAGATCCTTCTCTCTCTCGCCAGTGGACTTTCCTCCCCTTGGACCTCATGTGTATGGCAGGAGGTCAGCTCCGGTAGAGGGTTCTTTTTTTGCCACCAGGTCGGGTAAGGTATTCCAACCCGCTCCCTCTTGTCGATGAGGATAGCCAGTTGGAATATACAGGGTTTGGGCAACATCCCTCATCGCCGTCGCAGACAGTTGATAAGAAATCAGCTTCATCCAGGTGTGTCAGGTGGTTCCTTAGACATTCTTTTTCTACAGGAACACAAACTAGATGCCAGAGATTGTTGTTTCAAGTCAGGTAAGCTGCTTTCAGGCCGTACGTTTTGGCTTCCTGTCTTGGGAACCAGAGGAGGTACTTGCATATCAGTTTCAGACTCTATCCTCCCTCTGGTCATTGGACACGGTACCATCACCCCCTCCAGGGCCCAGTGGATTTTGCTTATGGTTGATGGACGTAAGGTTGGTTTCCTCAACCTCTACGCTCCGAACAACAGAGGGGACCGTGTTCTTTTTTTGAGAGAGTTGCTCTCATGGGCTGACATTGCAGATTCTTGGATTATTGGAGGTGACTTCAACATGTTTGAGGCACCATCCGATAAGAAAGGGGGAAGAGAAGGTGGTATTCACTTCCTTGAGAGAGCAGCTTGGGATGCCTTCTTGTTCAGATTCAATGGCAAAGATTTTGGTCAAATGATGCATTTCATATTCAATCTCAGTCACTCTTGTTTTCGTGGTCGAACCATAGGGTGCAGATGCCTATCCATGCTCAGATTGACAGATCCTATGTGGATGACTGGGCTCTTGATAGAGGGGGGACAGTTTGCATTACACCTGGTGTTTCCACCTCCGACCATTTTCCAGTAGTTTTGTCCATCTCAGAGCCCCATCTGAGAGGACGATCTTCCAGTATCAGGATCCCCGACGCCTTACACACAGACGATACTCTCACAGAGGTAGTCTTGGAGATCTGGGTTTCTCACATGCAGGGGGGGGTGGCCGCACCTTCACATGTGGCAACAGCACTTGCCAGTATTAGCAACTTTTATCATTCTGTCGCTAGTACTAGGTGAGGTGAGATACTCAGGCGGGAGATCGGTATCCGCCGGCAATTGACAGCCTTGCAGAGGGAGGAGCAAAAATGACCCTCAGATGCTTGGATCCAGGAGCGCCTTGCTGCAGCAAGGGCTCACTTGCAGACATTGCTAGATCAGAGAGCAGAGTATGCCTTCCATGCACAGGAGTCTTTTTGGATACAGATGGGAGGGAGAGTCAATAAACACTTTTTCTCTACACTTGTCCCAGACATAGTAGAGAGAGTGTCAGGCAGCTTATTGACTCTGACGGGGTTTTGCAATCTCATCCGGATACCGTCGTGCACTTAGCGACACATTTTTATGCCTCCCTTCTTTCTGCAGACCTTGACACATAGGCCAGAGATGTGATTAGAGATGTGGTTTGGCAGCATTTACCTGTGTTGGTTACACCTAGAGATGATATGCTCACTTGATGCATGATTTACCAACACAGAATTCAAGACTGCTCTCTCCGCCCTTCATAAGGGCAAGTGCCCTGGTTCAGATGGTCTTACCCCATCTTTTTTTATAGCCTTTTGGGATATGATAGGTGATCATATTACTTCAGCCCTGCAGGGCATTTGGGACTCGGGTGAGATGCCTGACTCACTTACCGAGGGACTTATACACCTTATCCCGAAAGGTGGCAACAGGAATTTTGTATCCCATTGGAGACCCATCACTCTTTTGGGCACTCTATACGAAATTCTTGCCAAGGCGATCATCATTAGATTGCAACCCCTTCTTCCAGACCTCATCCATGATACTCAGACATGCTTTGTGCATGGCAGGAGCATATTTGATAACATCTTTTCCTTCTGGGAAGCCTCAGAGGGGGCTATGGAGAGCAGGCAGAGGCTGGCAATTTTACTCTTGGACTTTGAGAAAGCCTATGACAGAGTAGATTGGGGTTTTCTTGAGGGCACTCTTCTACGATTCGGATTTTCAGATGCATGGATTAGAGGGGTGGCCTCCCTTTACAGATCAGCCCACAGCCAGGTTTTGATTGGAGGGGTAAGGGGTGACAGGTTTCAGATTTCTAGATCAGTCTGTCAGGGATGCCCTTTAGCCCCCTTCCTTTTTCTTTTTGTGGCTGAAGCTATGAGTATCTTTCTTAGATCTCAGGCTGGTTTATATGGGCTGAGATTGTCCTTGAGACAGGAGCAGGACTTTCTGGACTATGAGTTGGTTGATGACGCCTCCTCGCAATCACTGGATGCTTTCTGGACAGCCTTGGATATCTTTTGCTTAGGTGCAGGAGCACACATTAACTGGCATAAATCCTTTGGCGTTTGGATTAGCGATGAGGACACTGCAGGCTGGGGAGTTGACTTTGGCTTCTCTTGGATTCAGAGGGGTATTCCTGTCAGATATTTGGGATGCCAGGTAGGGTTGGGCATCTCTCCAACATAGCAGTTTACACCAGTACTGGAGAGTATAAGGGAAAAGCTTCTCTTCTAGAGCTCAGCCAAACTTGACCTTACATCTAGAGTTGTGGTAGCGAACCAGGTTCTCTTGGCCACCACCTAGTTTGTGTGTTCATGTTGGTGCCGGTCTAGAGAGTGCATCACTCGGCTCATTAGACCAATCAGAAATTTTTTATGGAGTGGACTCGATGGCACGGCAGATGTTGCAGTGAGGATGGCCTGAGAGACCATTATTCTCCCTACATGTGAAGGGGGCCTTAATATCATTGACTTGGACCTGCAATGCAGGGCATTGCTTTGTAAGGTGGTGGTGAGGGGTCTCATGCCTGGGCAGGAACCTTGGAAGGACTTCTTTTTTGAACGCATTCAGGCTTGCACACCTACCTTGGGAGATGATTGGGTGGACAACCCTTTGCTGGATTTTTACTTCCGCCCTCTCAGATCTCCTGCATCTCCTCTCATGGCTGCCATCCTGAAAGCTTGGGGCAGCTTCAGGAATACACTTCGCAGGGTTCTGCCCTCTACCCTCGAAGAGATCGATAGGCAGCCAGTCATTTGGAATGACAGTATTCTTGATGAGCATGGCAGACCACTGGGCACTTCGCATTACATGCAGTGGTCTAGATGGGAGAGAGGCCCCGCCTTCACAGTAGGCACTTGGAAAGCATTTATCAGGCTACCTGAGGATCAGAGACTACAGTCTGTGAGTCACCTCAGAGGGGCAGCACGTTGGATTCAGTAGATAGATGCAGCCATCTCGGTGGAGTGGACAGTTGATATGCCTATTACTTCTGCCCCTTGGATGGGAGCTTTCTTGAGGACAATAGTTCCTCTTCAGGTGATCGCTCTTTGAGGTGTTGGGGAGGATGCACTTATCTTTGACGTTGGGGATGGGGGTCTACTTTCTAGATCCACAGATGATATTCTTCTAGAGGTTGCCTTTCAGCCTGTCAGGATTGTTGGCTTTGTGGATCATGGAGCGGGCTTGCAGTGGTATTTAGACCCTGACCCTCTGCTCTTGGCCCTGGGATCCTGGAGATTGTGGTTATATGGAGGTGCACCTATCAGGTGCTTACAGTGGGACCCAGGAGAGTGGGAGTGGATAGATCATGGACACCGAGAGAGGGGAATTCCCTTCTTTCGTTTCACGATTGGTAATGCCAGGAGATTTCAGTTGAGCAGTAGGGGTTGGATTCCCTCCAGAGCCCCCCATTGGGGCAGCTTCTTCATCACCGCAGATTTGCGCAGATTTGCGTAGGAACTTCAAGAGGAGGCTCTGGAAATCCCTCAGAAATAGAAAGATCACTCTTTTCTTTTGTCTTTCTATTCATGGAGGGATTGCAGTGAATCTGTGGAGATCACGATTTGGGGCTGACCCTACTTGCCCTCGTTGTCATTCTGCAAAGGAGTTAGTGCGACATTGCCTTTGGGATTGTAGTTAGGTGAGGACTGTTTGGAAAGGGGTTGCTCAGATACCCATCATTTTTCATACCTCCCCCTTCTTCATGACTTGGGGTTCGGTCACCTGGTTATCCCTTACTGGGCCCCAGATGTTTTATGAGGGTGAGTCTTCTTCTTGGACACTCTCGGTCTATAGGCAGGTGATAGAGACCTGCTTTCTTCAGGATGTACCATTTACGCCCTTCAGAGCTTCTCATGCTTCAGTGGACACTTCTTGGGAGATTCTGGCTAGCATTTCCTCTTGGCACATCTGGAGAGCCAGATGTACAGAGGCCCTGGATGGCACCTAGATACACCCTTCACAAGTGTTCACGAGTATTTGGACTGACACGGTTCATACTTTGATAGCCACTTGGGCTAGCATGTAGGGCCCTTCACGGGCAGCCTCTTCTAGGAGGACTGTATTGCTACGAGTTTGGAGGGGTTCTCCCTTTTTCTCAGAGGATTCTACAGGATTGAGATGGCACTTTCAGTCCCAATCCTTTCTTTTTGGCTTTTGAGCTTCTCATGCATTGCATGGTGTATCCCGTATGGAGCTCGCTCTAACGGTTTTCTTTAATACTTAATAGAAGTCTCTTTTGGCAAAAAAAAAAGAAACTCGTTCTCAACCGCTGTCGAAGAAAATCCAAGAACTCACGGGAGGACGGGCAAAACCAGAACAAATGAAGGACAGTCTCCTGAGAAGCCAAGTATTTGCGACACACAGCAGGAGCAATGTGTCTACGTGCCAGTAGTTGGCCAGATGGAAAAACGCCCAAAAGAACTCTTAAAAAAAAGACCTATTGCCGAAGAGGAACTTTATATGCCAAAAAGTTGCCTTAGTCTCTTTCTCCACCACTTAGTTGGCCGATGCATTTGCCAAATAGAATTAGCCTTATCTAAAACCGAAGGCTAAGGCAAAAGGATTTTATATAATGCAGGCACTATAATCTGAGATAATCTCAAAGGACGAAAGGAGGATTGTCCGGAAGTCAAACTCAAATCCTCCAGCCTATACACACACACACACACACTTTTTTTTTTAATATAGGGAAAACTTTTGATTGATTATATTACAAGTGTAGCAACCTCAAAACGAGGCAGCCAAAAGTACATCAACTGAAAATCTCAGTGTATGCTAAATATACATCATGATCTATGAAGTGCGTCTGCAAGTAATCAAAGAAGGATTGCTGTAGAGAACGCTTAAAAAATCCAAACAAGGAAAATATGGGATCACTAAAGAGTTTACAGTTCCTGTCTATCCATAAAGTCCAGAGTGCCCAATAGCGAACCCAAACAAAGAAAAGATGAAACTCTGATCTGGGTGAATGAAAACCAAAGAGCCAGAAAAACTTTCCAAAAAGACTAGTCGGGAATCTGGCTCGCAGGCGCTGGCGAAGAAGATTAATGAACTCACGAGAACATGAACAAAACCAGAATAAATGAGGCACAGTCTCCTGAGGACTCAAGCATCTATGGCAATGAGCAGGAGCAATGTGTCTACGGGCCAACATCTGTCCAGATGGAAAAATGCCTAGAAGCACTTGCCAGAAGAAAACCTGTTGTCGAAGAGGAGTTTTGTAAGCCCAAAGCTGCTTTAATCTCTTTCTCCACCACTTGGTTGTGCGATGCATTCGCCAAATAGAATTACCTTTCTTTGAAACCCAAGGTTGAGGCAAAAGGATTTTATACAATGCAGGCACCGTAATCTAAGATAGCCTCAAAGGGCGAGAAGAGGACCCTGGTGAAGTCAAAGTCCAATTCTCCAACCTGTCCTGAAGTTCCAGAGGAGGAATCGGAACAAAAGGTGAAAGTATATAAGCAATTTGTTGCCACAAAGCACGATAATGAGAGCCCAAGCCATACCGTGTAGCTGCCAGAGAAAAAGGTAGCATAGAGCCATCATCCTGAATAACATCAGCAATAGAAGTGATGCCCTTAAAAGAAACAAAATAGGAACGACGAGGTTCCTGTAAAGCCAGTGGAGACTGAAAAATTGTTGACCAGTGAATGCTTTTAGCTTGCAAAGAATTCCCCAGCAAAGATTAGCGACCATTCCATTCTAGATGAGAGAGGACGTGCTTTCAATCAAGAAGCAAACTGGAGACCAAAGGGCAGTCAGGCAAAGTCACATCGATGCGACCAAATAAAAAATCCCAGTAATTGATTTGCCAGTGACCAAAGGCAGCAATACTGATATGTGTAACTAGAGATCTAATCATAAGAGCCCAAGGCTGATCACCTTGCAGAAATTGCAGCAACATTTTTGCCTTGTGAGCAAGGATGTGCACCTGGATATTCATGATGTTCAAACCACCATGCATCTTAGGAGAACAAAGTTGATGCAGTGAAAGCAGTTTGATACTTTTTCTGCCATGTTTGGAACGCCAAAAGATTTCCATAATTGCAGACATGAAAGAAGCAATATCTGCCTTGGTGAACATGATCAAAGGCAAGTAAAATTGAATATGTGCCACAAGGATGGATTGTACTATCCGAAGCCGAACATGCAAAGGCCAAGTTGCCAATTTTCAATATTCTAGCTTTTTGCGAAGCTTGACCATCACCCAATTAGTTTGTTGACGACGAGTGAGACCCCACCCCAAAGGGTAACCAAGATGATGAACAATCTGAGTGGGTGGAATGATTTCCCCGGGCCACAAAAGACTATGCAAATCTTTAGAATGCAATGGGAGCAGCTTGAACTTTTGAAAATTTACATGAAGACCAGTTGCCAAACCATAAACAGAGAGAGCTTGCATCAAAGCAGAAAGATCATTCTGCATATTCTTCGGGGTAAAGAAAGAATCATCAGCATAAGCTTGAGCAACCATGCTGCGATTTGCATCCAATTCCAAACCATGAAGGGATCTTGTAGCCACGAGATGATCAATATATTGCAGCATAGGACGGGTAGCAATGGCATACAATAAAGCACTAAGGGGACATCCCTGAAGAACCGAACAATGAAGAGTCCACTCATTAGAGAGATCTCCAAAAAGAATGCAAGCTGCATTACTGTCCCTGTAAAGCCAGTAAATAATCTTCTACTTTTTTGTTCCAAGCCCCAAAGCTGGCATTGTTTGCGAGATGAAATCCCATTGAACTATATCAAAGGCTTTTGCAATATCCACATGTAAGAGCAGAACATCCTGATGTGCGTATTTGGCATATTCAATCCCAATATAAGAATTGGTAATATTATCCGTGATATGCCTACGGGGAACGAAGCCATATTGCGAAGGATGTAGCCCATCATGCAAATAACCTTTAATACGGTCCACAACCATTTTAGCTATGATCTTGTAAATAACTGGCATGAGCGTTATTGGTCTCCAATTGGTGAGCAAACCACATAATTGCTTTTTTGGAAGGAGCTTCACAAGTCCTTTTTTCCATGACAGGTATTTGCTGATTTTCCCAGGCTGAATTAACCATTTGCAGCAAAGTGTGCTTAAGGATATCCCAAAAAGCAATAAAAAATTCCACAGTGAGACCATCCCATCCGGGAGATTTCCATCTACCACAAGATTTAACAGCATCTGACAATTCTCTTTCAGTGAAAGGAATTTCCAATTCCAAAGCCTGAGCATTAGAGGGGATGGGATGAACATGCTGCAAAAGAAGCTGGGGAGCAGACACAACCTGAGGAGAAAGAATGTCCACATGCCCAAAATGAGATAAAAAGTGCTGCACACAAAAAGCAGTAAGCTCTGAACGAGATGAGGACCAAGAACCATGAGGCATCCGGATCCGACATATATTGGCAGCTTGTCTTTTGTAATGCAAACTTTTAAAGAATTGCTTGGAAGAGCAACCTTTATCCAAAAAGTCCCTTTGCCTAGATTGGGTCTTCCATTTAGCAAGCTTTCTTCGATCATTCGATTGGAGACAAAATTTAGCCTGACATAATGGCAAGTTTTCTTTACACACACACACTTTTTTTTTTTGGGTGAAATCTTTGATTGATTATATTATATGAGTAGCAACCTCAAAACAAGGTGCTACAATGACATAAACTGAAAATTTCAGTATATGCCAAAAAGACCTCATGATCTATGCAGCGGGTCTGCAAGCAATCAAAGAAAGATTGGTGTAGAGAATGCCTAAAAAAGCCAAATAGAGAGAAAGTAGGATTACCAAAGACTTTATAATTCCTATATGTCCATAAAGTCCATAGTATCCAGTAGCGAACCCAAACGAAGAAAAGATGAAACTCCGGTCTGGATGGATAAAACCCAAATAGCCAGAAGAACTTCCCAAACCGAAAGGATAGGAATCTCTCTTGCAGGCGTTGTCAAAGCAGATTAAAAAACTCATGAGACCACAGACAATGCCAAAACAACTGAGGCCCTGTCTCCGAAGAAGCAGAATATCTGTGGCAAAGTGTGCAGGAGCAATGTGTCGATGAGCTAATAGCTGTCCAGATGGAAACACCCCCAAAACAACTTGCCAAAAGAAAACCTGTTGCCGAAGCGGTACTTTATAGGCCTAAAGTTGTTGTAATCTTTTTCTCCACCACTTGGCTGGGTGATGCATTCGCCAAATAGAATCACCTCTCTTTGAAACCCAAGGTTGAGGCAAAAGGATTTTATACAATGCAGGTACACTAATTTGAGATAGTCTCAAAGGACGAGAAGAGGACCCTGGAGAAGTCAAAGTCCAATCTTCCAGTTGGTCCTGGAGTTCCAAAGGAGGAATTGGAACAAAAGGCGAAAGCATAGAAGTAATTTGTTGCCACAAAGGACGATAATGAGAGCCCAATCCATATCTAGTGGCTGCCAGAGAAAAGGGGAGCACAGTACCAGTATCATCTATAACATGAGCAACCGAGGTGATGCCTTTAAACGAGACAAAGTAGGAACGTCGAGGTTCCTGTAAAGCCAAGGGAGGCTGAAAGACTTTCGACCAGTGAATGCTTTTAGCTTTCAAAGAATTCCCAAGCAAAGATTGCCATCCATTTCATTCCAGATGAGAAAGAACATGCTTCCAGTCAAGAAGCAAGTGGGAGACAAAATGGCAGCCAGGCAAAGTGCCATTACTGCAGCCAAAAAAGAAATCCCATCGATTGAGTTGCCAATGACCAAATGCAGAAATACTGATATGATCTAATCATAAGAGCCCAAAGTTGATCACCTTGCAGAAATTGCAGCAACATTTTCCCCTTGTGGGCAAGAATATGCACATGAATATCTGTGATGTTCAATCCACCATGCATCTTGGGAGAACAAATGTGATGCATCGAAAGCAGCCTAAGACTTTTTCTGCCATGTTTGGATCGCCAAAAGATTTCCATAAAGACAGACATGAGAGATGTAAGATCTGCCTTAGTGAACATGATCAATGGCAAGTAAAATTGAATAAATGCCACAAGGATGGACTGCACTATTCGAACTTTACACACACACACATTTCAGAGAACTTTGAAAGCCTAGCTCTAGAGGCCATAAAAATGCTGTCTTCTACTAACATGTATTAAATGCGACTATCAAAGAGGCTTACAATAACATCTCGTACCAAATTTGGAATGTAGTACAGTGGCAAAGGTTGATACCTTAATAGACCTAGTTGCTAAGTCTATAGCTGCTATTATCTTTTAAAAGCATCTTTAACAATTTCCATGAGAGTTGACTGTGACCCAAAGTAAATGTTGGAAATAATCTTGCTTCTTCAAACTTGATCCCTTTCATTAACATGCTTGCAATGTGGAAACCATTGAGCTGCATTAATAGTATAGAATTTGGTCTAGATAAAAGTATATGGAATTGAGCATAAGAAGAACTCTTGCAGGGAATTTGGAAAAGTTGTTGCAGCAGTTTACTGTGGCCTAACATTTTACTTGATGTTTGATATTTGTGATAGGGGAAACAAGGTGGTATAATTGGCATTGCAGTTGATTGTGAATGGCCAGAACCTCTCACTAGCTCATTGGAAGATAGAAATGCTTCTCAAAGGCATCTTGAATTCAGCTTGGGCTGGTAATCTGTATTGTCCATCGAAAGTTTTGTATTCTAGAAGGAATTTTAAAAGTATACATATTTCTTTAAAAAATGAAAAACAATGCGGTGAAAAGGTAGAGATGGTGATTTTTCAGATGCATCATTAACTTTCTCCTGCTCTTGCAAGTGATAATGTGACTAGTAATCATCAAGAATCTATAGACATGCTTGTGGGTTCTGGTATTTGCTGATCCTATCTGCATGTACTCATCTAAGATTCAAATGACTTTAAACGACACCTTTCTTTTCTTCATTTTGAGGGTTCTAATCCTTCTTGTTTTCACAATACAATGTTCGGGGAAGCAAGATTGAAATGACGAGACAACAATATAGTAGAGCAAACAAAAGGAAGATCTTTTGGGTATGAATCTTCCTCATTCCTCTTGCCTCCATATGTATCCTCCAAAGCTGAAGCCAACTTCTCCTTGTCGATGGATTGGTTGCAGATTCCTTTTCCTTCCTTCTTGGCAAAGCCTATTTTTTTGACACGAAGTCACTGATTGAACTCTTTACTCTACCACACATTGTTCATGACTAGCTCTTGATTCCATGATGCCAATTCCATTGCACTGTTTATGGCAGCTCTTGATTTCTTGGCTTTTTACATCATCCGCACCATTCATGTGCACCACTCAACTCCATGCTTATCATACAACTCCCTAATCATGGTGTTGTCATATGCTTGGGGGGACTAGACAGGGATTTACTGATTGGCATCTTGGATGTGGATGGTATGCTACTTGTAAGAAAACAATACAATGTCTATGCTCAACAGATAACAGGATCTCGTATGTAAGAGAGAAAAGCAGATAGTATGGAGAATAAAAAATTTGATTACTGTAAAACTGATACGATAGATGGCGTTGCCTCCCAGCCGTGCGCTCTTGTGTGAGAAGCTTCGATGGCGTGCTGGAAACAGTAGAGGACGGAGGCTGGATGCTAAGGAATCAGGGTTGCTGTAGTCAGTGATGAATATGGGCTTCACGGGCTTGCTCTTATATAGCCACCAGTCGTAGTCGGTTAGACCCAATTGGGTGACCGACCAAGTCCGCCCAAAACGGTCGACTGGAGGTCGGTCCCGAAATAGGCCACCGACCACACGATAGAACTGTGGCACAGAATAGAGCAAGAAACCTACGGTTACCATTCGGTCCAGAGCAACAATCCGGGATCATCTGGGGCTCCAAACGGGCCCCGCAACCTGAGAGTGGGCTGCCCCGAGAAATGCTCCATCCACCCTCAATGCGGTCAGTCATGGGATGCCTTCCCGCACTTGCATATAGCCTAGTTGGCAGTGTGCCAACTCTATCTAAAGTCGTCCAACCATCAGGCCACACATGGCCCCCATCTGGTGTCCAAACCAGGACCTACCGGATAACCGAGCTACTCAAATGCCTTCTCCTCGTATGGGAGACTTACAAGTAGAGTTAGTTGGTTCCCGCGTAGTTACACGAGAGTGAAGCATTGATATCTAACACCCCCCCTCAATGTCCACCTGCACGATAGAACTGTGGCACAGAATAGAGCAAGTAACCTATGGTTGCCATTCGGTCCAGAGCAATCTGGGATCATCTGGGGCTCCAAACGGGCCCCGCAACCTGAGAGTGGGATGCCCCGGGAAATGCTCCATCCACCCTCAGTGTGGTCAGTCATGGGATGCCTTCCCGCACTTGCATGTAGCCTAGTTGGCAGTGTGCCAACTCTATCTAAAGCCGTCCAGCCATCAGGCCACACATGGCCCCCATCTGGTATCCAAAACCAGGACCTACCGGATAACCGAGCTACTCAAATGCCTTCTCCTCGTATGGGAGACTTACAAGTAGAGTTAGTTGGTTCCCGCGTAGTTACACGACACGAGAGCGAAGCATTGATATCTAACACCCCCCCTCAATGTCCACCTGCAAGTGAACTTACTTTTTCGGCCCAATGCCAGGTCGATGAAGATGCCTCTCCAGCAAGTCTCTTCCAAGGGCCTTCGTGAAGATGTCCGCAGCATTCTCTGTAGTCGGACAGTACATCAAGTCGACCTCTCCATCCATGATGAGCTCGCGTACAAAGTGATATTGAATCTCAATGTGTTTTCTGCGAGCGTGGGTACACCGGGTTCTTGGCAATTGCCATGCAACTCTGATTGTCACATGATAACTGCGTAGGCTTGTTGTGCACTGCACCCATGTCTCCTAAAATCCTCCTCAACCACACTACCTCACAAGAAGCAAAACATGCTGATTTGTACTCAGCCTCGGTAGAAGAAAGAGCAACTGTAGGTTGCTTCTTGCTGACCCATGACACAGCTCTAGATCCAAGTAAGAAACAGTAACCTGTCACTGATCTCCTGCTGTCCACGTCTCCTGCCCCCAATCCGAGTCACAGAATCCGGTCAAGATGTTGCCCTTGGTATAGGTGATGCCATAATCAAGTGTGCCTTTGATGTATTTCAGCACCTGCATCCCTGCCCTCCAATGGTTCTCCCGGGGCTTATTGGAAAACCCGCTTAGTACACCAATCACAAAATTGATGTCCGGCCACGTGTTGCACAAGTAAATCAAACTACCCACAAGCCTTCTGTACTTCGCTTCGTCCAGTAGTGGTGATGAATCCTCATTTGAGAGCTTCACGTCAACCTCCATAGGGGTGCTAACTGTCTTGCACTCAGCCATGCCAAATGCCTTCAGTATGTCTCCAGCATACTTCAGCTGTGAGATGAAGATCTGTTTTGGCTCTTGCCAAACTTCAATCCCTAAACAGAAATGCATCAGTCGAGGTCTGTCATTTCAAACTCTCTTCCTAGTAACTGCTTTGTCTGCGAGATCTTCTCTTCATGGTTCCCTGTTATGACTAGGTCGTCCACATAAAGGATCACGATCATACACCTGCCTCCTTCTCTGTAGATATACAAATTTGCATCAGATGGGCTCCTTCTAAACCCGTTTTGCAGAAAGTAGGCATCACTCTGCTGGTACCATGCTCCTGGGGCCTGTTTCAGCCTGTAAAGTGCCTTCTTCAGTTTACAGACTTTACCTTCTGAACCGGGGATCACAAAACCTGGTGGTTGTTCCACGTATACCTCCTCCTTGAGATCTCCATTCAGAAAGGCAGATTTTACATCCATTTGAAACACGGGCCAACTTTCTTGTGTTGCTAAAGCCAAAACACTGTGAATTGTGGTTAGTCGAGCTGTGGGAGCAAAAGTATCGTGATAATCAAAACCATGTACCTGTGCGAATCCTTTTGCCATGAGCTAAGCCTTGTACTTATCCAACGTGCCGTCGCACTTGTACTTGGTCTTGTACACCCACTTGGTGCCGATTACCTTGCATTTTGGTGGTCAATCCACAAGGTCCCAAGTGTTGTTCTTCATTATGGAGCCATACTCTGACTGCATAGCCTCCATCCACCTATCATCACCGTGTGCCTCTTCAAGACACTTGGGTTCTTCAGCACGGATTACCTCTGTCATCAAAGCGTAGTTGACCAAGTGTTCCTGCGCCCTTCTTTGCTCCTCTAATCTCTTGGACTGGCGGTGTTCGGATGATTCCTCCTCAATGGTTGGAGGTTCTCTGCTGTCCAAAAGCTGCTTTACCCACTTCGGGAATGGCCATTGCCATTGTGGTTCTGCGGGCTCTTCTTCCTCTTCTTTATCTTGAATCCTCCCAAGCACCGTTGGGGGAGGTCGGTCTGCTGTTGGTGGTTGTACTGGATGGATATCCTGGTCCTGGTTGTCTGGGAAGGAAACATCCTCCTCCAATTGATGCGGCTGTTCTGAGAAGACCACATCGTGACTTACTATTACCTTCTTGGTAATAGGATTATAGAGATGGTAACCCTTCACCTCTTCACTATAGCCTAAGAAAATACACTTCCGGCTCTTCGGTTCCCATTTGGTCCTGCTAGCATTAGGGACATGCACAAAATAGTTACATCCAAAAAGTCTGAAATGTGCAGTTGAAGGTTTCTTATCAGAAAAGTCCTGCAGTGGAGTCATCCCATTCACAGCCTTCGTGTAGCTACGATTCAGAATGTAAACTGCTGTGTTACATGCTTCAGCCCAGAAAGTCGTTGGCAAATCTTTCCCTTTCATCATACTCCTGTCCATTTTGCAGATGGCGCTCTGCTACTCCATTTTGCTGTGATGTATGTGGCGGGGGTTTCTGCCTCTTGATCCCGTGACTTTTGCAGTAACTTTCGAATTCACTTGATGTGAACTCACCACCTCTGTCTAATCTCAACTTCTTCACCTTTCTCCCCATTTCTTTCTCGACCATTACATGCCATTCTTTGAACTTACTAAAAGCCTCATCTTTAGTCTTCAGGAAGTATATCCATATCCTTCTACTGTAGTCGTCGATCAGCGTCATGAAGTAGTAGGAACCACCCAAAGCTTCCGTCTCCATCTTTCCGCAGAGGTCTGTGTGAACGAGCTCTAGAGGAGCCTTTGCCCTGCTGGCCTCTTTAGGAAAGGGTTGCCGATGCTGCTTGCCCATCATACAAGCTTCACATACATCGGGCAGATCTGTAATTTCTGGTAGGTCTGCAATCATTCCACTTTTATGCATCTCCTTTAAAGAACTAAGGTTTAGATGACCAAACCTCTCATGCCACAGCTTAGTGTTGCCTCACATCGGCTCGAGCACTGAAGGCTGAGAGTTCGTAGATGTTGTTGCGCCGTGTACCTTTACCAATGACCTTCCCTTGAAGATCCAAAATCTGTGCGCCATTCTTATTGAATTGAACTTTGAGGTCCCGACTGATCCGTGATCGCAGAAACGGACAACAAGTTCCTCTTGATATCTGGCACATAAAGAACATCGGACAACTGTTTTACAACTCCATCTGACTTGAGAGCAATTGCACCTTTTCCTTTTGCTGGACATTTTGCATCATTGCCGACTGCTACCAGGATGTCATTCCCTACCGGATGTCCACAGAGCCAGATTATTGACAGTGGTGCATCGCGCCACATGACCAGTCGGAAGGATTGGTATATCTCTCTACTTTTGCTCATCCCTTTGCTCTGGCTCAGTCATATGTATCTGTGGATGGGGTGCTTCCTCCTCACACTCAAGCGTGTCCATCACATTTCTCAAATTTTCATACTTGGCTTTATATCGGTGGTATCGCCGGTAGTAATGATCCTTTTGCCCTTGCAAGGTGGACTGGGAAGTCTGGAGGGTGGCCAACTGCGTCCGAAGATCTGTGAATTCTTCCTCCATGGATGAACGCTTCTTTTCCAATTCAGCCACTCTGGATTCTGATTTTTCCTTGGCAATCTCAGAGGAAGACAATGACTCTTTTACCTGTGTAATCTCCTGGTGAAATCTGGTCACCTCTGTGACATGCTGGCTTTGCAAAGTTGCCAGAGCTGCTGCATATTGGCTGCGTAGTGTTGTCATTTCTGCTTCCCATTCCTGCCTGTGATTATGGAGGTGATCCTCAAGGGCAGCCTGCTGAATGTTTCAGGCGATGTCACGCTCATGTATTGCTGAGTCCTTCTCTTTCTGCCACCTTTCCTCCTGTTGTCGAAGTGTCACTTTTGTGGCGCGCTGCTGGGCTGCCTGTGCTCTCTCGAATTCTAACTTCAAATGTTGCTGTTGAGAGAGGCAAGATGCAGGGACCTTTTCATCCACGCATACCTGTCGCTGTAATTCATCCTGTCTACCAAATTAATCACATCCCCCAATTCCTCAAACATGTCAGGGAGAGCTCCCTCTTCCTCGGTTGACAGGTTTCCTATAGGTGCCAATTTGTCCAAGTGCACAAAACACGTCGGGGCCCTGGAGATCTTTCTGTTCTGTGCGAGGCAGTCCTGCAAGGGAATGGTGAAGATTTGATTGAGATCCTCCTCTTCCCCACATACTGGTGAGCGTTTTTTGTGAAGGACAGATAGTAGTTGGCTGTAATCTTCATTCTGTTTTTCCACCAGGGAAATATTTGAAAGAGGTGGGCCTGATGAAGCAGCTATGTAAGCTGTGAACATATCATTCTCATGAAGGGGTGGGCAATCCACAGATTGGGGCAAAATCCCTCCCTCAAATACCTCCTCTGATGCTGAAGTGGCCGATGGAGGATCTCCTCGAGAGGGGCTCCCACTCCGGTCTTTGCTCCTGTCTCTGCCCTGTGGTGGTCGTGGTGGGGAGGCTGAAATGTGAAGTACTCCCTGGGATGACATCCCTTGAGAAAGCCCGTGGCAGTCAGGTCCCAGGCTAAGATTCAGGTCCAACACCTGGTCCAACACATGGTCAGAGGGGTCGCCTGAACTGTGGTGATGACTGCATCGGTGAAAGTGGTAGGGAGTGAAGATGAAACAGCTGCAGTCCTTCGTAACAATACACCTTTCGAGGAAGTCCCTGGTACAACAATCGTCGTCACTGGTACAACAGGGGGTGTACCTGGTGCAATCCCTCCCACTGAAAGTCTAGAGATCCCTGGAGAAGCCTGGACAAGTGTGACTGATGGAGAGGCAAGTCCTGGCACGGGCACGACTGATGGAGATACAAGACATATCACTGATGGGAAACCTGTGGCACAGGTAACAGGATATACTGAAGAAGCTCCGGTGCAGACTTCATGAGGTGGCGCTCGCCGAGGTGTCCTCCTGATCGAAAGAGGAGAGGAGGCAGTTCCGAGGGAAGGAACACTGGAAGTGACAGTGAAAGAGATGGAAGAGGGGGTGACAGGAGGGGAGAGAGATGATGAAGGGAGGCGACCTGTGATAATGGAAGGAGGGTTGGCCTTCCACTGATGAAGTAAGAAGGTGAGGTGGGGCCCACAAGTACAGGTATATGTGCCCCGACGCTTGCGAACTGTGTTACGGAAGGCAGAGTAGAAGAGTGAGGCGAAATCATAGGGAGTGACCGAGAGAATGGAGTCTAAGGCAGAGTGGATCGCCTTGGTGATGAAGAAGTGGCCTGGGGCAGAGTAGAAGTGCGTGAACAAATACCTCGCTAGAAGCGCCTCTCGGCTGTTTCCCTCGAGAACCTTCTTGCACTCATGTCCTCTGCGATGAGTTTTACACGTAGACAAGAAGGACAGAGGAATGTGGGTGAGTAGGTGTGAGGTGGCAAAAAGGGAAGTGTGGGAAGACGGAGATATGTGGATACGAGACTAGGAGTGAACATGTGACGGGAATTCAGGAATCCAAATGTGTCTGTTGCAAAGTTATAAGACTGAATGAACGCAGTACACATTTGGACGTCCACCTGGGGAAGTGTGACATCATCAAACTCCATGAGAGACATGCGGGCTATCTCATCAGGTGACAAGATGCTAGACAGCTTGAGTGTGGGATCGAGGAAAGGTTTGAAAACCACCCGAATGATCGAGGAGGATGAAGCAGGGGGTGGAAGATCACAAGCTGTACTTTGTGGGGCCAAATCACCGCCACCGTTACTGTGACCACTGTGCCCACTGGATGCCTTGGATGGTGTTTTGATTGTACCTGTGGGGGGCAGATAGTCAGAGCCTCCATGATCTGAATCAGAGGAACTCGAAAAGGGGGATAGCTCCTCATCTGATATGATAGTGATCCTGTTGGAGGGAGGTGAATCTGCAGCTGCTCGAGGTCGTTTGGAATTGCTCTATGGTGTAGACCCGGCACCCAGGTCATCAGTGGTGCGTTTGCCAAGTGATGCCATGGAAGATGGTCCTGATCCTGTTTTGTGGCCTGCCCGAGCCCGATGGAATTCAACGAATAAAGTATCGCGGGGTAATCTGGGTTTGTACTTGTGGCGAGGGGGACGGGTAGGCATGAACGATGGTGTCGTATGGAGAGAAAAAGAGTGCGGAGGGGGTGTCGATGTCAAGGTCTGGAGAGGCAAGGAGGGAGGAGGAGGTGTTGATGTCAAGGTTAATAAGAGAGGAGCCCGGAATCTGCTACGAGAGAATTCCTTAACAGAGCCACCAATGCAGGCCCATGCTTCTATGGAGAGGAAAAGAGTGAGGAAGGGGTGTCGGTGAAGAGGGAGAGCAAGAGGACGGATGTAGACTGATAAAGAAGGAGGGGCGACGAGGGGGGAGGAGGGGGGCGGGAACAAGGAGGGGAGAGGGGGTGACGCAGAGGGTGTAGGGAGGAGAAGGGGGGAGAGTTGCGCAGGAGAGGGGGACATAGGCAGGTAGAGGGAGAGGGTAGAGAGGGGGTTCCGCTGGAGAGGGGGGAGGCAGGTAGAGGGAGAGGGGGGAGGGGCTGCGCAGGAGAGGGGGAGGGGGAGGGGCAGGGTGGCGGGTCGAGGGAGAGAGGGGAGGGGGCTGTTGCGCAGGAGGGGGGGGAGGGCAGGTAGAGGGAGAGGAGGGAGGGGCAGGGTGGCGGGTAGACGGAGAGAGGGGGGGGCTGTTGCGCAGGAGAGGGGGGAAGGGGCAGGGTGGCGGGTAGAGGGAGAGAGGGGGGGGCTGTTGCGCAGGAGAGGGGGGAGGGCAGGTAGAGGGAGAGGAGGGAAGGGCTGCGCAGGAGAGAGGGGGAGAGGTAGGTAGAGGGAGAGGAGGGAAGGGCTGCGCAAGAGAGAGGGGGAGAGGCAGGTGGCGGGTAGACGGAGAGAGGGGAGCTGTTGCGCAGGAGGGAGAGGAGGGAGGGGCTGCGCAGGAGAGAGGGGGGAGAGGCAGGGTGGCAGGTAGAGGGGGAGGGCAGGTAGAGGGAGAGGAGGGAGGGGTAGGGTGGCGGGTAGTAGAGGGAGAGAAGGGGAGGAGAGGGAGCTGCGTGGAGAGGGAGAGAGCTGGTTGCCAAGGAGAGGAGAGCTGAGAGGAGGAGCTGGTTGCCAAGGAGGAGGGAGAGAGCTGGTTGCCAAGGAGAGGAGAGTTGGGAGGAGGATAGTTGGCCGCCAAACTAGCGCGCTTTTGAGTGTGGTGTGTAAAGGGTGGAGAGAACCGATGGAGGGGAGAGAGAGCCAAAAAGCAAATCCACCAAACTTAACCTTATCCACCAAGAATAGCATATCCACTAAATTTAGCATATTCGTCAAATTTAGCTTATTTGCCAAATTTAGCATATTCGCCACATTTAGCTAAGTGCCAAAAATAGGTTGGACGTGCATCGCCAGGATGATGGAAGATGGAAGAAAAAGAGATGAGTGTGACAAAGGGTGGAGAGAGAAAGTTTTGGTAGGAGAGAGGTGGGGGAATGACATAGGGTGGAGAGAGAAGGTGTTTGTAAGAGGGAGGCAGAGGTGGAAAGGGTGGAGAGGGAATGAGTTTGTGAGAGAGAGGTGGGGGTTGGACAGAGGGTGGAAAGAGAAGGGATTTGTAAGAGAGAGGTAGGGGGTTGGACATAGGGTGGAAAGAGAAGGTTTTTGTAAGAGGGAGGTGGGGAGTTGGACAGAGGGTGGAAAGAGAAGGTTTTTGTAAGAGGGAGGTGGAGAGTTGGACATAGGGTGGAAAGAGAAGGTTTTTGTAAGAGGGAGGTGGGAAGTTGGACAGAGGGTGGAAAGAGAAGGGTTTTGTAAGAGAGAGGTAGAACTTGGACAGAGGGTGGAAAGAGAAGGTTTTTGTAAGAGGGAGGTGAGAAGTTGGACAGAGGGTCGAAAGAGAAGGGTTTTGTAAGAGGGAGGTGGAGAGTTGGACATAGGGTGGAAAGAGAAGGTTTTTGTAAGAGAAAGGTGGAGAGTTGGACATAGGGTGGAAAGAGAAGGGTTTTGTAAGAGGGAGGTGGAGAGTTGGACATAGGGTGGAAAGAGAAGGGTTTTGTAAGAGGGAGGTGGAGAGTTGGACATAGGGTGGAAAGAGAAGGGTTTTGTAAGAGAGAGGTAGGGGGTTGGACATAGGGTGGAAAGAGAAGGTTTTTGTAAGAGGGAGGTGGGGAGTTGGACAGAGGGTGGAAAGAGAAGGGTTTTGTAAGAGAGAGGTAGAAGTTGGACAGAGGGTGGAAAGAGAAGGTTTTTGTAAGAGGGAGGTGGGGAGTTGGACAGAGGGTGGAAAGAGAAGGGTTTTGTAAGAGAGAGGTAGAAGTTGGACAGAGGGTGGAAAGATAAGGTTTTTGTAAGAGGGAGGTGGGGAGTTGGACAGAGGGTGGAAAGAGAAGGGTTTTGTATGAGGGAGGTGGAGAGTTGGACATAGGATGGAAAGAGAAGGTTTTTGTAAGAGGGAGGTGGGGAGTTGGACAGAGGGTGGAAAGAGAAGGGTTTTGTAAGAGAGAGGTAGAACTTGGACAGAAGGTAGAAGGAGAAGGAGTTTGTAAAACAGGATGAAAAGGGGAGGCCGTAGTTAGAGAGAGAAAATGACACAGAGTGAAAAAGGGAGGTCGCATTTAAAGGGTGGTCGTTTAGAGAGAGAAAGTGGCACGGGATGAAAAAAAGGAGGTCACACTTAGAGAGAGAAAGTGGCTCGGGGTGAAAAGTGGAGGGCGCACTTAGAGAGAGAAAGTGACACTCGGGTGGAAAGAGAAGGACCCATGTAGAGAGAGAAAGTGGCATCAAGGGGAGAGAGGAGGAGCTAATGAGAGAGAGAAAGTGGCACTAGGGGTAGAGAGGAGGACCCTTGTAGAAATAAAAAGTGGCCCTCACTCAGAGGGAGAAGATGTCACCAGGAAGGAGAAGGACTAGGAGGGTGTTTTCTCATTGATCATGGTACCTCTTGATGCGTGACCCATTCACTGGTGCAGGTAGGAGTCTGCCTTCCAAAGTGGCCAAGTAGACTCTGCCACTTGGGATAAGCTTGGCAATGAAAAATTGACCTATCCAACCACTCACAAACTTAGGTTTGTGTTTGAGAAACTTACTGGAATACAAGAGTACTAAATCTCCGACTTTGAAATTTCTTTTTCTGAGGTTCCGGTCATGTCAAGCTTGTTGTCGCTTCTGCCACACTTCTTGAGCAAAAACTGCTTCACGTCGATGCTCTACCAGTGCTTCCAAATCCCACAAGCGTTCCAATGTGCAGGCTTCAAAGTTGTCATTTTTGTCTGGAAGAATCCTGTGAGTGTCAAAATGAAATTCATAAGGCATAACGGCCTCTAGTCCATAGACCAGCTCGAAGGGTGAATACCCAGTACTCGCCTTGTAAGCAGTTCGATAGGCGAATAAAGCAGCTGGAAGTATGTCGTCCCAATCGGCTAAAGAATTTAGGCAAAGTCGATGCACGATCCCGCACATTGTGCTATTTGAGCTCTCAGCTAGACCATTGGCACGTGGGTAATAGGGAGATGAAAATTTGTGAACTATTTGTAGCAGGTGAACTAGTGCAGCAATGGTGTCATTTAGGAAGTGAGACCCTCTATCACTCATCAACTCAACAGGTCAACCAAACCGAGAGATGACCTGGTCATATAGAAATGTGGCTACTACCTGGGCTGTACAATTCTTGACTGCCTTGGCTTCGACCCATTTGGTTCCATAGTCGGTGGCAAGCAGAGCATACTTGTTCCCTCGGTGTGTGGCAGGAGAGATGGGTCCAATGAAATCCAATCCCCAGCGATAGAAGGGAGGCACCGGAGTGAAGGGTTTGAGAGGGAGGTACTCACGCCTTGTAGGCTTGGGGCCCG